>NC_068985.1:87022422-87025980 GCF_001194135.2 Octopus bimaculoides
CTACACTCTCTGAGTGGTTGGCGTTAGGAAGGGCATCCAGCTGTAGAAACTCTGCCAAATCAGACTGGAGCCTGGTGTTGCCATCCGGTTTCACCAGTCCTCAGTCAAATCGTCCAACCCATGCTAGCATGGAAAGCGGACGTTAAACGATGATGATGATGATGATGATTATTATTATTATTATTATTATTATTATTATTATTATTTCTTATGTGCTGCAATGTTGTTTCAACATTAGAAATCTTTAGAGCCTACTTTCATCATTTTCTTCTTGTAAGAGCAAAATATTGGAAGTGCCAAGGATGATTAAGAATAGGTGTGAAAGAGTTATATGTCTATTAGGTTCAACTGATGTGCTGGATTTGGTAAATAAGGAATGCTGCAATATGATATTTTAGAAATTGTAAGACATCCAAATTAAGAATAAGATAACTAAAATAAATTGCCATATTTTGTGTACTTTTTTTTTTATTCATTTCAGTCACTTGACTACGGCCATGCAGGAACACCACCTTTAGTCAAACAAATCGACCCCAGGACTTATTCTATGTAAGCATAGTATACTTATTCTATAGGTCTCTTTTGCCGAACTGCTAAGTTACGGGGACATAAATACACCAACATCAGTTGTCAAGTGATGTTGGGGGGACAAAGACACACACACAAACATACACACACACACACACACATACACACACACACACATATATATATATATATATATATATATATATATATACGATGGGCTTCTTTCAGTTTCCGTTTACCAAATCTACTCTCAAGGCTTTGGTCGGCCCGAGGTTATAGTAGAAGATACTTGCCAACAGTGTCATGCAGTGCGACTAAACCTGGAACCATATGGTTAGTAAGCAAGCTACTTACCACACAGACAATAAAAATAAAATATCATGAAAATTACCATGCATCTAGTTAAGAAGCTGGTGATGTGGTTTTCTTAGGGTTAACTCAAATCATCCCCTTAAAAATCTATTATTTCATTACTTGGTTATTGCAGGTATTTTCTATACCAAAGAACATTTAATGTAAATAATATTGTTGATATAAATACAGTCAGTTACACAATAAATGAATTGTTGTTTTTAAAACTCTGTTACAGTTAGACTACCATTGTAGCTGTGCTGTTTGTTCAGGAATAGGCATGGTGTAGCAGCCTCAACAATCTGTGAACCAATGAGAAATTATGAGGGATATTTCCAAAATCAGGGTGTACCTTCCATGATGCAGCATCTACCAGACCACAAAATATGGCAAACATCATGAATGGAGTTGAAAGTAAAATGTCTGTTCTGATTTATTGAACAACTATTCACCTGTCAACCATTTTCTAGGTTCTATAATGCCCAAAGACTTGTACGTACTAATCTTTAATTGGCAATATACTTTCAGCACACACACACACACACACACACACACACATGCAAACACACACACATATATGTTCATATATACATACATACACACATAAATATATATACATATATATATACACACACACACATATATATATACATACGTGCATACACACACATATATATACTTATGTGTAGCTATATGTACATAACTACATACTTATATGTATATTTATATATCTTTATACTCACACACAGAAACACACATTCCTACAGGTAGTCTTTTCATATATTGTATTTTACATGCACTTGGATGCAAGCAAGGAACTGCTTCTGGTTATTTCAGAATCTTGCTTGATTTTTACCTAAATCAAATAATAAAAAGCCAAAAATATAGAAGTAAATAAACGCTTAAGATGTATCAGCCTTTTTTTTTTTACAATGTGTCTGCAAAGTAATAACAGAGCTGTAAAAAGTGGTTTCACTTTGAAAAATGGAAATAAGACAAGAATATAGAACATCAACGTCTTCAAATCTGTTTGATTGGAGGAGACTTACACAACAGAAACAACAGCAACAACAACAATAATAATTCTTTCAAATTTTGGTGCAAAGCCAGCAATTTTGGAGGAGTGGCTAAATCAATTTCATTGACCCCCAGTACTCAAATGGTATCTATTCTATTGACCTCTGAAACACACAGACACCTGCATCTGAAGTGAGACATAAAGTGGTTACAATTGGAAAAAGACCAGAAAGAAGAAGGAGGTTAATGTGTGTTGCAAAGGTAGTGGAATATAAGAAGGGAAGTGTAGGGTCTTACCAAGAAGAAAAAGAAGAAACATGTCCTGAGGAGGTAATAAAGGACAATTTACAGATTGGGTAGAACCCCAAAAGAGAGAAAAAAAAAGAGGAAATCAAACTTTGAAGAAAAGAAACATCACTAACAAAAGCATGCAAGAGAAATGGTCTTGGCAGCAGAGTTGTGGGTCCCATGGGTTCAATGGTTCAAGAGAAAGAGAGATCAGAAGAATTGCATAGTGAATTTTGAAAGTCTGGTGATTCAGATGAGATCAGTGCTCAGAATGTCCACAGTTATCTCAGAAACAAAACATGGAATGAAAATGATTTCTTTAAAAATATGAAGAGATGGAGTGAAAGATATTGTACGATATATGGGAGGACATTTAAAAAATTTAAAGATCCTAACACATGCACCTACACACTCACTTACATACACAGGCACACACATTTACATATAAAACAAAATAGTAAAATAAACAATAATTAAAGAAAGTATATAAAAGTTTACTGCACTCCATAACTCTTTTCAATCAGCCATTTCTCAATTTGTGTTTAAGTGCATTCGAATACACCAGTAAGAATTTTTTGAGATAGTTGGTGCTGAAAAACACCAACATCCTGAGGGTAATTACTGTTATGTGTCGTATAAAGTTTTAATTTTACTAACAGTCTGCCTGTTGCTTCCTGTGTATATTCTGAACGTAACGGATTTTATGTTATTTTAACTTCTCACAAAAGTCAGGCAGAAGCATAATTTTGTCTGTTAACTCTTTACTTAATATTCGAAGAGCTATTAACCTTAGTTCATCGCTCTTCTCTTCATTATTTTCATCATTTACGTGTTGTCATTTCAAAGAAATTGTTCCACTTAATTTATTTTTATTCTCTTATAATGTGTCTTCTTTGTCTGTAATGTTTTACGTTGTTTTCTATCATATTCCACATAAACAGCACTGGTGCTGGACATAAGTAAAAGGCACCAGCACACTCTGTAAAGTGGTTGGCATTAGAAAGGGCATCCAGCTGTAAAAACCATTTTAAAACAGACAATTGGAGTCTGGTGAAGCTCTATGGCTTGCCAGCTCCTATCAAACCATTCAACCCATGCCAGCATGGAAAACAGACGTTGAATGACGACAAAGGTGGTGGTGGTGGTGGTGATGGTGGTGGAGGGGGTTATTATGATGGTGGTGGTAGTTGTGATGATGATGATGGCTGACTTATGGAAATGTGTTCACCTGTAATTATTATTTCTTCCTATTGCACATTGTTGGTATCATGCAACAGGTTGTTACTGTTTGGAAACAAGGATCATCTATTTCTCAGACTAGGCATAAAGATATTTCAGTTGCTGCCACAGAATTTATGGATATATATATATATA
>NC_068985.1:87026533-87028059 GCF_001194135.2 Octopus bimaculoides
GTCGTAGTCTCCTTTAGAGAGACTTAGAAATATTAATAACTCTATTTCTGAAAACCAGTGGATAGATTCCACTGAAATTAGATAAATAACTTTCGAACAGATAGTCAGCAGCGCTGCCTGGCTAGGGCTTGGCTGCTCCGCATTGACAAGGGGCAACACCCTGAAACTAGTCTGCAGATGCCAAACCAGCAGGGGGACACTGCTGACCTCCCCTGTTCGAAGGTTATAAAGGACACAGGTTTCGTGTGTCACATAGCTAGCTAGAGGCGATGGCTTCTTGGAGCTAATTCACGGCAGCTTTCGTCCTAATTTTGGGACTGCCATGTTGGCTTGGCGGTAACTATATATATATATATATACATATATTCGCATGCACACACACACACACACACATAGTCAAGATAAGAAGACACACAAGCTTAAGTATAATTATATATACAACAGGTTTCAATCTGTTTCCATACATAAAATCCACTTCCAAGACGTTTTTTCAGCCTGTAGATATAGTGAAAGACACTTGAAAAAGTAGCCTTGGTGTGGAACTGAACTTGAAACCACATGATTGGGAAGTAAACTTGGTCACAAACACATTGATATTTAAAATTTTTATTAAATATATTGAATATAATTTTTTCATACTGTATTACACTTACTCAACACTATCCATTTTGTTGTAAATGTACATTACAAACATATTTGCAACCATTTGAAATATTTGCTATCATTATTATTATTATTATTATTATTATTATTATTATTATCATTATTATTATTATTATCATCATCATCATCATCATCATCATCATCATTATTATTATTATTATCATTATTATTTATTAGCATCTTTTCTTTTTCTTTTCTTTTTTACTCTCTCTTGATGGTGCCATCTTTTGTTATATATTTCTAAATTGTCTCAAAGTATCTTAAAATATTTGTCTATAGAATTAGTCTTATATTAGAATATTTCTTATGTATTTAAGCTTTTTTGATTTCATATATTATATGTACATATGGATGTTTGTAAACTCACACTATAAATATATATACATGTATATATGTATGCTTGTATATACATGTATGTGCCAGTGTGTGTTTATCTATGTGTTTGTGGATATATATATGTATAATGTATGTATGTGCAAAGTAATGTTTACCACCACAACAACTACCAATTTTACTTATGTATGTATTTATGTATTTATATATGTATGTATATACATGTATGTATATATGTGTGTGTATGTATATATGTATATATATACATATATATGTGTGTGTGTGTATGTATGTATACACACACACTTATATACACACTTCTTATATTTATTTGAAAACACATACAAATTATGTATGTATAAAATACTATCAAGTAATCTCACTGGAACGGAGTGGGGTGGGGTGCACCTGTACTCTGTACTTCATAAGTCTTGTATATTGGTGTTTCTAGACTCGATCGAATGGTCAACATTAACTTTCTACTCTTGTTTACCAAATCAATTAAATCCACCAACTTGATAATAACCTAC
>NC_068985.1:87028519-87031113 GCF_001194135.2 Octopus bimaculoides
AAAAAAAAAAAAATATGTGTGTATGTGTGTGTGTGTGTGTGTGTGTGTGTGTGTGTGTATTTAGATATCTAACTATCTGCACACACACACATCATTTAAAACAATTTGATTTGGTTCTATGTAACTTAAGGTTTCGCAGGCATCTGACACAACAAGCTCATTTCATTTGAGCTTAGATCACAGAATGGAGAAATACAGGAAGTCCAGAAAATAGGCTGCTATTGGTCATAGTGGGTCACATGGTGTTTTCAGAGTAGGATCTGTTGTTCAGCAAATACATACATATGTATTTGAAATAAATAGCTTTGAAATAAAGAGCTTGATTAGCTTAATAATCCTAACTTAATCCCAGGTAAAGCCGGGCTATGCTGCTATTTAAGAGTACCCTTCAATCATTGGACAATAAACTACGCTTGCAATGACCTGTTGAGGCAAGTGAAATTGTTGTCGTGGTTGATGACAGTACTTTTCATTACTGTCCTTTTCATGACAATGAAAAGGATCATTCAAGCACGATTGTTGCCAGGGCAGGTGACTGGTGCCCGTGCTGGTGGCACGTAAAAAGCACCATTCAAGGGTGATCGTTGCTAGCGTTGCCTGACTGACTCCTGTGCAGCTGGCACGTAAAAGCACCCACTACACTCTCGGAGTGGTTGGCATTAGGAAGGGCATCCAGTTGTAGAAACTTTGCCAGATGAGATTGGAGCCTGGTGCAGCCTTCTGGCTCACCAGCCCTCAGTCAAACCGTCCAACCCATGCCAGTACGGAAAGCAGACGTTAAACAATGATGATGATGATAAATATGTATGTATGTATGCATATATATATATATATATATATCTGACACTTCTAGTGTGGAGGACTGGTCTTCTTGTGCACAGTCATTTGTCATCTCCTCGATAAGGTTCACATGCCTAATGTTGTCCTTCAGTACTTCATCCCATGGCTTCCCAAGTAGAGAGAGGAAGAGAGAGTGGGAGGGGTAGTGTGGATTAAATGTATCCCAGTAGTTATAGGTGCATTGGGAACTAACCCTAAAGATCTGAACAGATAGATAGAGGAAATAGGCATAGAAAAAGTTAAATTCTCAATAAACTGAGCCCTGTCTTTTGCTAAGAAATAAATATCTTCCACTTTCAAATGATGTGTTTTTAAATGAAATTTTATTTTATTAAATAAACTCCTTCTTCCCTACAACTGCTTAAGTATAATGTAATTTTCCTTTAGACATTGAATGCACTGAAGAGGCAAGTTATGATGAAACAAATGTCCGTTTGGAGATTTAGGAGTATTATCAAATAGACGCAAAGGACATTTTGTTTATTTATTGGTTGTAGTTATTAGTCTTTATTTCCCAATAGACAGAGTAATTTGGAAAAAAAGAAAAAAACAAAAATGGAATTTTTCACCCACATTTCACTCCTACAAAAAGTTACAATACAGCTATACTTTTATCCTTTTATATGTTTCAGCCTTGAGGCTGTGGCCATACTAATAATGCATGAATATTGCAGAGTGTGGATTGGAATGGAGAAGTGATGTGAGGGTAAAGAAAAGAAAAGCAATTCAATGTGAAAAATACAATGAAATAATGAACAAAAGAACAACGAATTCTCTTGTTGCAAAACATTAAAATGATATATAAAACTAATAAAACATAATTTTGTATGTTTATTTTTGCTCTTTTTAGTTTCTCTTTTCACAGAGTTGCTGTTGATTGCCCTGGGTCAAACATTGAATATAAATAAATTGAGCTTTAAATGATTTCAAATTCTAGCACAGGGTGAGCAATTTCAAAGTGGCTAAGGTGATTATATCAACCCCAATGTTCAACTGGTACTTATTTTATTGATCCCAAAAAGATGAAAAGTAAAGTAAATCTCAGTGGAATTTGAATATAGAATGCAAAGTTAAGCAAAATTCTGCAAAGCATCTTTCCTCCCAAAGTGCTAATGATTTTTCCAGCATTAAAGAAATCTTATAATACTTGGCCTTCTGTCTATAACTGTGCTGACTGTTTTAGAAAACTGTTTATCAAGGGTTGTGTTATTCAATGTCTTTTCTTTTAAAGAGATAGACTATGATTTAAAGAAACATTAATATGGCTGTTGTTTCTAGTAGATAAAATGATCTCCTCTGAAGGCTTCTTTAGTGGCTCATTTTGGTAAAATTACAGTAAAAGCTAATATTTTACTGCAATTAGATTTTATTCTTATGCACTCAATTCAAACTTCATCAGACTTGGTAAAATATGTATCAGTAACATACTGGGATTTGTTTGAACCAACTCACCCTCTTGTGTCTCTTCTCAAATTAGCCTTTTGCTTAATCGGCAATGTGGCGCTGCAGCACAGGTGAAGAAAAGGTCTTTAAGTTTGGTGAGTAATGGCGGCAGTGTATTCCAATTTATTCCTTCCAGCATTCTATTTAATTGGTTGCTTTCTTGAGATCTGCCTCATTATATTTAGGTCTTTGATATACAGGAAGGAGAAATTATCATGTTTATCACTTTTTTTATTGAGCCAGAATATGGTGAGACTTTGAAAGAAGAAAAGAGAGAGAGAGAGAGAGAGAGAGAGAGAGAGAGAGAGAGA
>NC_068985.1:87031192-87036581 GCF_001194135.2 Octopus bimaculoides
TCTCTCGCCCTCTGACTGTCTCTCTCTCTCTCTCTCTCTGCCTCTCCCCCTTCCTCTCTACTCTCTCCCCACCTCTCTCCAAGTACCTAAATGGAAATATATTTGACATACACTCTACCTAGAACAATGGGTTCTGCAAACACTGTCAGCACCATGAATTTGATAAAACACTGTATCATTCGTGTATAATTTAAAACACACAGACACACACACACACACACACACACACACACACACACAAACACAAAACACACACACGAACACAAAACGCACACATGAACACAAATACGCACACGAACACAAAACACACATGAACACAAACACACACACACACACACACCCCACACATGAACACAAAGCACACACCCACACACGAGCACAAACACACACATACCCACACACACACACACACACACACACACAAACACCCACACGCACAGACAGATTGTAAAGACATCCATTTGACAAAGAATGTGGAATCTTCCCTTGTCTGACAATGTTAGGAAAATATAAAGAAAACAAAACAAAATAAAAACAAACAAGAAAATCCATAATTGATGACTTTATGTATGTAACAAATTTCCAGTAGTGTTCCAATTCCAAGGCATTGCAGCATTCTTTTGAAATATTAATGTCAGAAGGGAATGTTTCACTGGGGTTCCTTTACACAAAGTGCACATGTTCTGAAAAGAATTACTCCGTATCACCAAAATGTAAATAAATGTATGAAATTTTCTGACGGAGGAGGAGGAGGAGGAGGTGGAGGTGGGTAGCTGCAAAATGCCCAACTGTGGACACCAGCGTAGGAATGGAATTTGCTTAACCCTTCTGATTACTATGTTAAATGGTTTGCTTGTTTATTCATATCGTATGAATAATGTATTATCTTTATAGCTTTGAGGTTTCAGTGATGCGGTTGTTTATTTTGAGAATTTTAATGTGGGGTAAGTGTGAGAGACCAGATCTGGCCACTTTGAATGCAAACCAGGTAAAATGTTTTGAACCAGATATGGTTGGTCTAAATGCTAAAAGGTTAAGTGATCGAAAAATTATTTTTTAAAAAACAAGGTTGATTTTTTTCAGACTTAATATCAAAGCTAATGCAAGTTGAATAATAACTACAATACCACAATCATCATCATCATCATCAGCAGCAGCATCATTTAAAGTCTGCTTTCCCTGCTGGCATGGGTTGGATGGTTTGACTGAGGACTGGTAAGCCAGAAGGCTGCACCAGGTTCCAATCTGATCTGGCAATGTTTCTACAGATGGATGCGCTTCCTAATGCCAACCACTCCAAGAGTGTAGTGGGTGCTTTTTACATGCCACCTGCATGGGAGCCAGTCAGGCGGCACTGACAACGACATCATCATCATCATCATCATCATCATCATCATCATTATTATTATTATTATTATTATTATTATTATTATTATTATTATTATTATTATTATTATTATTATTATTATTATTATTATTATTATATTTGTCTATCAGTCAAATCAAATGAATTTAATAATGGAAAAGTAATGTTTCAAATCAGTTCAAATATGTTTCTATGTCGTTTTTCTTGCCATTACGTTTTTCAGGAGGTGCAAAGCATTGCCCCATAAAAATATAGGTTATGTGCTTGCCTCTCCTTCCCTCCTTCTTCCGAGGCCTATGACTGAAATATATAAGTCATCCTTCTTTTAAACAAAGTCCTCAAATTTAAATCTTATTTGTGCTGTCCATACAATTTCTAGTATTCAATACTGGATGCTTGGTTGCTTGTGGAGTGGGGAAATGAAGCTATGTTTCATTGGCTGTGAAAATAACTGATGCAAACTTGCAAATGTTTAACAGAAATATTTATGGCCAGACGTAAAGATATTTGGTGATTGCTATTTACAATAAACATCATTAATAACTGGTGAATGAGAAATAAAAGGGGGAAAAAAAACACATTGCTGACACAAAGTTACTTATGAGATATTGTGTGAATGTTCAGAATGGGTTTGTCCAAGAACCTGGAGTTGTCTACACAAGTGTCCAGAGTTATCTGTCAAGCAAGAATAGAGGTGTGAGCCAGTAAACTACCTTCAACTTTCTGCGATTATTAGAGTGCCAAAATAGATTTTTTTTTTATGAGGGACAAGAAGAGCATTGGAGAAAACCATATGACACCAAAGTCTCATGCTGATTTTATGATTAATAGATCGATCACATGAAACTATGGTGGTTCACCTGTGGTGTATGACTGAGAATCTAGTGGTTAGGTTTCAAATCACAGCTACAATAGCATTTCCAAGTTTGGTATATCAGTATATTTCTAGTAAATATTAGCAGACAAAATATAATTGAAGCTAAATATATAGAATGATTAGAGTTTGATGTTGCTACAGGGATGGCTGTGTGGTTAAGAAGTTTACATTGCAAATATGTGGTTTCAGTTTCAGTTCCATCACACAGCACACTAGATAAGTGTCTGCCTTCCACTATAGCTCCAGACTGAAAAATGCCTTATGAGAGGAATTGGTGGATGAAAACTGTATGGAAGTCCATTGCATATGTGTATACACACACAAACACACACACACACACACACACACACACACACACACACACACACACATAATCCTTATCTTTATATTCATCATTGCTTTAAGGCCCACCTTTCTATTGGATTAGACAAAGTTTGTTGATGCAGATTTTCTGTGGTTAAATGCCATTCCTGTTTCCAAGCAAGATAATATTTCTTAATGACCAGAAATTTTTAGCTTAAATTACAAACGAAAAAAAAAGGGGCCATTTCTATGACTGTGACACATGTTTACAAGTGTTTCCTGATGTCAAGTCAAGGACAGACGCACATTATTTAGTAACAATCTGACTGAGTTCCCAGCAAATTAAAGCTTCATAAATTCGTAGAACGAACCCAGATTGTCAAACATTTGGGGATCTAGTAACAGGAAATGAGACGAATTCAAGATGGCTTCTAGATGTTAGGACTTGATTGGTCAACTCAAATCACGTGGTGTTATTGATTTGGAAGTGACATCAGTTTGTTGCATATGCAATGACACATGGCAGAGTGGGATGTTATTGCAGGTCAATGTTTTCTGGTGCTGATTAAAATATGTTGGTGCTAGGTTAGACTGCTGACACATCATGGCAAAGAAACCGTTTTCCTCAGATGACTGCATAGACTTCAAATGCAAAGGACAAACCAACTGATTTAACATGTTCATATTACCAAAGGAGCTCAAATATTTACATTGATTCTGTTGCTATATATTTGCATGAGTTTAGAAAAATAGTCCATGTAGTGTTGAATCTTCTAGAATTTAGAGGTTTTAGTGGAGGAGGGAGGAATAATTGAGAGTGGTGACCTAGTTACCTACACTTCGAAGACAATGGTGGAAATGTAGTATTCAATCATTCAAAAGTAAATCTGTTGGGAGTTGTAGCTGTATTCTAGACAAAGGTGATAAATTAATTAATATCATGACAACCTGCTAGACTAAGAACTGGAACCTTATATCCGGCTTTGACTACTGCACCAAAGGGTAAGGCTTGGGGTAGCAAAAGAAGAGGAAATGCCTGATGGGGAAGGGGTGATAGTTGGAAGAAAGAAGGAAAAGAAAAGTTAATAATATTTATTTTGATTGCCATCTTAAAGGAGAAAGTAAAGAAAAAAACTAAAGGAATAAGTATTAGAAATTAGGGGTGGATGATAAATACAGAGAATAAGGGAAAGAGCAGATTGCAACTTCGCATATTTATAATGTTAAAGCTATAAGATATAATTAAATATATAGAGGAAGGTGAGAAGTTACACTTGAACATTTTAATAAGGGGATACTTCAAAATAAAAGAGAAACATTAAGATTTTTCATAAATGTAGTGTATAGAATATCCTGGATGAGTGTATAACGGAAATGTTTATAATATAAAGAGATATTTATAGTATGCAATCAAACTGTTATCAAAACCATTCCCATTAAATTTGGGTGGGTAAAGATAGGATATAGTAAGAAATGAGATCTAATGTATAGGATAAGTAAATTAGAGGTATTAAATATATAAAGGAATGCATTCAGATACAAGATTTAAACAAATTTAGTCCTATAATCACAAAATGAATATCATGTATAATTAAAAGTTATAATAAAATAAGATTACAGTATACAGTGAATTTTACCAAAAAAAAAAAAAAAATTGCTACGAATTTATAAGCTATAAAACCATAAAAATATATAAAGAATATATAAAGGCATAAAATTATAAAAATAAAATAAAAGAATTTGTAAGATATAATGTGTAATTAAAATATAATAATATAAACTATAAAAACCCAAAAAATATATTAAAGGGTATATAAAGGCATAAAATATTAAAATATAAAATATAAGAATTTATAAAATAATAAGAACATGTTAAGAGGGGCTTTTTGTTTAAACAGTTTACATAAAAGTGTTCAAAATAGGTAGTGAAATAAATCTATAATTATTTTAAGTTCATCAAAAATCATGGTTGTATAGAAGCATGAACTTAAACTAATTATAAATTTATTTTACTTTCTATTTTGGACACTTTCATGTAAAACTTTCATATAAAAAAGCCCCACTTAATATTTTCTTGAGAGGATATTTCTTCTTCAATGTTGTCTTTCCAGGCACACAAGGGACTACATTGCTTAATGAGTCCTTCTGTTATTGAAGATAGTAATGTCTAAAAAGAAGGATACTTGGCTGTTATTTCTAGTGAGTCAGACGATCACAAAAAGCTACCCACATTGTTAAAATTTCTTTAATGTTTTGTCCAGAACAAACTGCATGTTTCCTGCTGGTTTTGAAGAGTGGCAGAACCATTGAACCAAGAACTCATCAGAATAAAATGGAAAAACAAAATGTAAGGAATGCGGAAAACAGTTGTGGAAGCCGGAACATTGATTCTTTCTGATTAAAGAAAAACCAAAAGAAATTGTTAAAGAATATCTTCCTGTATTTGGTAAATTAATGAAAAAGAAGGTGATGTTTCTAATTTTCTGCTAACAGCATGATATGACATAAAAGAAACAATCAGCTTCCTCATCACCAGTTGACATTATATTTCTGAATTGTCTTTTGTTTTCCGTAGAATTTCATTTTAACAAAGAAAAGTAACAGAGAAATATTTGTAAAATTTCATCAGCAGAATTTTGAACATAGGTACAAATGCAGCTGTATGGTAAGGAGTTTGCTTACTAACCACATGGTTCTGGGTTCAGTCCCACTGCATGGCACCTTCTACTATAGCCTTGGGCAGACCAAACCCTTGGGAGTGGATTTAGTAGACGGAAACTGAAAGAAGACTGTTGTATATGTGTGTGTGTGTGTGTATGCATATATATATATATATATATATA
>NC_068985.1:87036680-87043284 GCF_001194135.2 Octopus bimaculoides
TATATATACACACACACACATGGCTGGCCAACAGACACTTATCAAGACACCTGCTTGGTGACAAATTTACAGTGTATGAATTCCCCCACCTGGATGGGACGCCGGTCCGTCACAGGGTTACTCATTTTGGCCAGTTGAGTGGACTGGATCAACGTGAAATGAAATGTTTTGCTCAAGAACACAACACATCACCTGGACCAGGAATTGAAACCACAATCTTATGATCATGAGTCCAATACCCTAACCACTAGGCCATATACTTCTGCCATGCATACATATATATGTGTGTGTTTGTGTGTATGTATGTAACAGCCTTCTATCATCCTTTCTTTACCAAGCCCTGGCTGACCTTGGGTTATAGCAAAAGACACTTGCTGATGCAAACACACATTTTTATATAATTTTATGTATATATTATCTCTAAAAAAACAATTTTATTTTATGCAGTTTACCTCCATATTTTGAAGAATATTTTTATGCACCTTAATTGGCCAATATATGAGGATCCAAGCCAATATAAAAGGGTTTTCCCATTGACTTAAAAAAAAAATAAAGCATATGTTCTATTATCCGAAAAAGTCTATGAAATTTGACCTGATAAGGAACTATAATTCTAAAAGAGAAGTAATAAAAAGTAATATAAATAAAAAATGTTTTAACCAAATCAATAAAATTGTGAAATCAAAAGAATATCAATGATCGATATATATGTATTTCTTTATTGGAATAAAAAAAAAAATAAATATTTGTAATTTTTTGTTATGCTCTAGTCCAGGAGATTTCTGAATGGATTCTAAGAAGGAAGCAACCATCCATGAAGTAAACGTCTTTAATTGATTCTTGCTTTGTAGATTTGCCAAGAGAAATCTCCGCAATTCGTTCACTGAACGCATATCACATTATTTAATTCTAAATCAGTCGACATAGAAATCTGTGGAAAACAAGCAAGAGAGAGAAAGAGATTTATATATATATGCAAAGAGAGAGAAAGAAAGAGAGATGGAGAGAGAGTGAGGGAGAAAGAGAGAGGGGGGATTTTGAGAGAAAATACAGGAAATAAACCAAAACATCTTTTTTTAGATTTTTGCATTTTGGAGATTTTTTTCCTGCAAATATCAGATTTAGGTTGGAAGTAGAGGGAAAGAAAAAAAATCTTAAAACTCCGAAGAAACGAAAATGAAAAATGGTAGGTGAAAGGAAAAAAAACAAGGAAAATTATAACAACGAGATTCTTTGGACTTAAAATGGTTCTAAGCTTCTCTTGTCTCATAGGAGATTCAGGAATGAGAAAAACTCTTTTTCTCCTTCTATTCTCCCAAAATATATAATAGAAAATTAAATAACAGTCATTAGAATACATGCCATTTTAGAATTACAATAAGCTGAATGGTTAATAGGCAATGAAAGAAGGGAGGTGAGTGAGTGGGTCAGTAAAAGACAAAGAAAATTAATAGTGGGTATTCTACAAAATCATATTAGTAACTGATGCCATCTTCAGATCTACCGAACAACTTTTGGTTTCAAGCTTTTATATCTTTCTTCTTTGTTCATCTTTATTTCCTTCCTGTGTTTTTCTTTCTTTTTCTTCTTTTTTTTCTATTTATCTCTCTGAGGCAATACGTGTGTATTTATGAGTGAATGTGTGTGTGTGTGTGTGTGTGTGTGTGTGTGTATGTGTGTGTGTGTGTGTATGCATGTGTGTGTGTGTATGCATGTGTTTGAGTGGACATGCACATGTGTGATGTAGAAATTTGTTTTGGATCAAATATGAAGGTGTATGTCTATATAAGTGTCCCCTCTACTACTTACAATCTCCACCACGGTTCCCTGTAGGTAGGCCTCAATACATCTCCAACCCCATCTATTTGCCTCTCTCTCTCTCTCTCTCTCTCTCTCTCTCTCCCACTCTCTCTCTATATATTTATCTATCTATCTTTCTCTCTGACACTCTCCCACCTTCCTCTCCTTCTTCGCCCCACTGGGAGAGCCAAGTATCTCCTCTATAGTAAGACATCTATTTTGGTCCCTTTGTCACACTCTAACCTCTCCAGTGGCACACAGCCACTCCCCTCAGCTCCTCTCCCTTTCTCAGCTGAGTGGTCTTTGTTTTGCAAGCCACTTGGTGTCCCCTCAGGTGCTAGTGCCCCATAAAGATCCCCTCTGCTAGTTCCAAGTAAAAAGCACTGGGGCTGCTGCTACCTAAGAGGCACCCAGCTCACACTCTGTAAAGTGGTTGGCATTAGGAAGGGCATCCGGCCATAGAGACCATTCCAAAACAGACAAAAGGAGCCAGGTGAGGCTCCCTGGCTTCTTAATTCCTGTCAAACTATCTAACCCATACCAACATGGAAAATGCACATGAAACAATGATAATGATGATAATTATATATATATATATTTCCACTAAACATTGGTGCCTTGTTGTACCACTACTATATATATATATTAATAGTAAAGTATGATAACAAAAGAATGAATCAAACCTCGATATTATGTAAATAGAAGAATTTATCTGTAATATAATATGTGACAATTATTCGTAGGTGTGCGTGCATGTGTATGCATGAGTGTACATACGTGCGTATGTGAATTCTATGAGCGTTTTTTTACTTTCTCCTCTTTTGGGTTTTTTTCCCTTTATATAATGGTCATTCTAACAACTTCAGCAAGTATATGATGCTTTAAGGCCCATGATTCAGCATTGGTCAATCAAAGACACACACACCTTCGGTATGACAATTGCCCCAGCACACATCGCAAATGTGGCCCAAGTGCAAAGTTGAGGAACTGTCTTTCCCTGCCTATAGAACTTGCACCATCAGATAATCACCTTTTCTAAACCATGGCACATTTCTTGCATGAATGGAAGTTCAACACCATGAAAGAGATTAAAAACAGGTGCAGAAAATGTTTTGCCTCTAAACCAGTGTGGAATTGTTCTTCTGGCAGAACGATGGCAACAGGCAATAGAATATGATGTAATATATTCTAATGAATAAATATTTACTGTCTAATTTGTTTGAACTATTAATTAAAGCCTGAAATACGAAAAATCTTTTGACACAACTGGTATGTGTTTATACATACAAACATACATACCTACATACATGCATACATACATACATACATACATACATACATACGTATATACATACATACATACATAGGGTATGCATGGTCCTTGGATATCTTTAGCAAAGTTCACTGTGCCATAATCATTAGAACCAGAATCCAGTTCCTGCCTCTCCAGCCATGACGCTCCTGTATACATTATTTACAGAAACTCATACATCCACTGCTGGATCCCCAGCACCACTCTTGCCAAACTGGGAAGGTTTAAAAATATGTATCATTGATATGTCTCACCTATTCTTATTGATATAACATGCTTCATGTCACCCCACAAAACGCCATCTTCTGCTCATAAGATACAAGACCCTTAATTTTCTAAAATATTTCTATTGAAATTAAAAACCTTTTAAAATACTTTCCTACCAAACTATGATGACTAAATATCTGTTGTCCCACCCCAATGGAACAGTCTGTTTCCACAGGCTGAACATTAGCAAAATTTTCCTGCAGTTAACCAAGGATTATCTATCTTGCCATTTCAGCTGCTGACAATAGCAGCCAAATTTTGCTAAATTCATAGCTTACAGTTAAAAATGAATAAGAAGCAAGTACAAATTGGATGAGGTAGTCTGGGATATGCAAAACAAAGGATAGTCACAGCTGGAAAGCTTTTGATCAGAGGTCTGTTTGGTCAAGGTTGACCCGGTGGCTTGATAACAACAGCTACAGCAGAATTATCCGTTTTCTTTATAACAACTACCTTTCTCCATTTCTCTCTTGCTTCCATATTATGTATTTTTCTAAGCAATTACATGCTTAAAGTACATCCATTGCAGTTTCTCACAAACCAATGGATTGCAAATGCAGAAATCAACAATTCTTCATTTCCTTTGGAAATAGTGCCGTCATCCAGGAAATAACAGCTTCAAGAATCCTCATAGATGTATAATTCCCAATATTCTAATTCGGATTCGGATTCTTTAATGTCAACATCCGTATTGGAAGCAATGTTCCATCTGTTTGGGATTTATTCTTGCATTGCTTTGTATTCAACCATTTTTCTTACATGGATGGAATGATCACAAGAAATTTTCATTTGATTCTCTTTACACGAAATAAAACTTGCTTATTTTGTTTACAAGATATTCTTCACTACAGGGTCCTTTCAATATAAATGTATTCCCCTCCCTTTACTGGTTTTCTTCCTTGCACTCTCACAATCCTGGGGCAATTGCCTTCAAAGATTCAGGCTGCTATATTAGGGCCCGTAATTCGATAGGTACCTATTATTTCAGCCTATTCATATTGGTGAAATAAACATTGGCAGTATTTTACTTTTTGCAAAAACAGCAAGAGCCACAGAGAGCTATTGCAAACTCTTCTAAATTCCTGACAATGTTGGAAACTCTTCCATATCATAAGCAGGTATTTCAGGGCCACAAGCCTTTTACCTTTTCATCAATATGATTTGCCCATGAAGAGCAGATGGGAGTGAATTAATCTTTGCCTTTTGAAGAGTTCTACCTGAGATCTTTTCAACCACAGCCACTCTGAGTTAGTATCACTTGCACAATCTCACGCTTTGGTGGCTTTCTTTAGTTGTTTGTCGGAAATAGTGTGCTTATGATGTGCAAAAGCCACAGCAGTTTAATTGAGAATGGAGGATGGAGTCTTGTGTCATTCTTCGATGATTATTTTGTTAATCAAGTCCTGATATTTGGTTTCCTTTAGCTCGTGAGAAATGTTGAATCTACACTCCCAGGTCACTGTAAGTTCAACCATGACGATTGTTTTTGCATTCTTGGAGAGCAGAATCTGGTCTGGTTGGAGTGATGTTACCACTACCCCCTCTGGGAAGAAAAGTCTGCCCTGCAGTTCCATTTGTATCTGAGGCTAGATGAAAAATGGAAGATGGATTCCCTGTTGTTGCTTTCATCTTAGGAGCTTTGTTACCTTCTCTTAGCAATCTGATACCCATGGGGGTGGATGGGTGATGGCTGATGTTTGTTGGTCTTGTGACATTTGATTCAGCTTTTTATGTCCTGACAGCTTGTAACTTTATTTATCGACCCTGAAAAACAAAAAGTAAAGTTGACCTTGATGTGATTGACTTATTCTTTCTGCCCCAAATTGCTGGCCTTGTACCAAAATTTGAAACCATTGTTTGTCCTGGCTATTGTCTTGGTTCTTTACATTCTGAGTTCAAATTACATTGATGTCAACTTTGCCTTTCATCCCTTCTGGGGATCAATAAAATAAATTAACAGTGAAGTACTGAGGTTGGTCCTTGAATGGACTCTGCTACTGATATCACCTAAGCCCCTTTCCTCAATTCTAAAACCCATTCTATAATACGTAGCAAATTTAGTTATTTCCATAAGAATTTAACAGAGGGAGCACTAGTCAATGCAAATATCTAAAAGAACCACATACTGGGTGGGGGAGTAAAAAAAAATATGGCTAATAAACCATTGCAGAAAATTTGTGTTTGATTAATATAATATAATGTTGTTTTGTTGGTTTATTCTGTAATCATTGAAAGGGGATGTTTGGTAAATGGCATATGATGAAAGGCGGCATTGCGCAACAAAAGGGTAACATCCACTGCGTTATGGCATCAAAGTCAGGATACAAATAGTTTAGCACTTTTAGGTAGTTCTTGCCCTTCATTTGTTTTTTTTTTATGTTTTCACATTTTTTTGTAACATGAAAAGCCATAATAAAGACCGACAGACTAACAGCCATTGTCGTCATCTAATCAGGATTACTAATATCACTCTAGAAGATCAATGACTTCCATTTTTGCTCATTCGACAATTGCTGCTGAAAAACTATAAATACATACATACAAATGCATACATACACATGCATAAACATAGATATGCATGTGTGTTTATGTGTGTGTGTGTGTGTGCGTGTGTGTGTACATGTGCATATGTCTGCGTGTGTATTGTTAAATCTATAATCTTCCATGTCATTCAAAAAGCTGTAGAAAATATGACATAAAAATCAATTGTTTCTCTCTTTTCTGATTCTCTGCAGACTATTTACCAATGCTGGTAAAACTCAGATATCTTTAACACATTTTTCTCAAGCAATGTGTAATTTCTTTCAACATTATTTTGTCACCGCTGATAAAGTACAAGCATGCACCTCTCTCTCCCTCTCCCTCTCCCCTCACTCTATATATGTGTATATATGTATATATGTGTGTGTGTGTGTGTATACATATATCCTATTGGATTATAACATTTACATCCTGATAGAATGGGACATCACATCATAACCAAAGAGAAAATGTCTGACAGATAATAATAATAATAATAATAATAATAATAATAATAATAATAATAATAATAATAATAATAATAATAATAATAATGATGATGATGATGATGATGATAATAATAATAATAATAATAATAATAATAATAATAATAATAATAATAATAATAATAATGATGATGATGATGATGATGATGATGATAATAATAATAATAATAATAATAATAATAATAATAATAATAATAAT
>NC_068985.1:87046888-87048294 GCF_001194135.2 Octopus bimaculoides
TGGGAATGACAGCGAAACGGGCTGATTACTACCTAGCTCAGATACCAGGAAACCCCAAAATGGCTGAAGTCCAAAAGATAGTGCTCATGGGAACTGCCCATATCCTACGTAAAATACTGTCTATGTGATCTCAAATTTTAAAGCAAACATAATTTTCTTATGGTTTCTTAAACATTCACTTGAACAAAACTGTACAAATCCAAATATATGGTACCCTAGGCATAACACCTACATGAACTTCTAACTTGTTGTCTCTTGAGGTCTCTGGGTGAGACTTGGATCCAACTTGTACAAATGCAAAACAAAAGTCAAACATAAAATAATAATAATAATAATAATAACAACAATAATAATAATAATAGCAAACATGACAAGGTAGTGTGGAAACTTCACTGGCTACTATGCTGGACATATGGATGTGAAGTAATGGATATTTGGTACCAACATATCCCAGAAAAGGTAATGGGTGAAAAAGAGAAGGCAAAAATCCTCTGGGACTTTGACTTCCAAACAGTCAAGGTTTTAGAGCACCAAAGGCCGGACATGATAACCTTTGGGAGGGACAAACAAGAGTGCCTAATAATCGATGTGGCAGTGCAAGGGGGTCAACATATTATCATGAAAGAAAGAGAAAAATTGATAAATATGGAGACCTGAGAATTGAGATCACTAAGATGTGGCAGCTGCAAGAGTCAAACATAAAGGTTGTCCCAGTTGTCATCGGAGCTTTGGGTCCAATACCACCCAATCTGAACAAAACATCAGAAAACCCTAGAAATACCCGACAATCTAGGTGTATTGCAAAAGGCGGCATTATTTGGAACTGCATGCATATTGCATAAATACGGTATGTCTAGGATGCTTGTTGTGACTTGACAGACATTGCAAACTCCCAGTAGACACAATATCTTCAATCAACAACACCACAATATTGGATACTGTGCGATGTCTTAAATAATATTAATAACAAATTGTAAAGAAAGTATATGCAAAATTAAAAAAATTTAATTACTTAAAATTCGAAATTACAAGAATTTGGAATGTGAAAGCTGTAAATGTTGTGTCTGTAATAAATGGTGCATTGGGAATGGTGAGTAAAGATATAGACAAATGGTTGAAGGCGATTGGAATAGAATGTCCTGTAGAACATCTGCAGAAAATTTGCCTCTTATGGGCAGGAAAGATTATCAGAAGGGTTTTGAGCAGTTGAAAGATTATTGAAAGTCTGCAGGTATCTAAAATAACAGCTAGTAACCCACTACCCATATAAATTCTTCCAGGAGTAAGACCAAACCTGAGTCAAGTCCAATATTAAAAACAAGACCACTTGGAGAGTGCAAACCTCCACCTAGGCAGCACCTTCTCAACGATTAGCAGGAGTTGATTTATATATATGTATATATATA
>NC_068985.1:87049338-87051866 GCF_001194135.2 Octopus bimaculoides
TGTCTTTGTAAATATGTTTGTATACATTTATGTATGTGTGTGTTTGTAAGAGACAGAGTGTGAGTGAGTCAAGGTGTGTGTGTGTATGCATGTGTATGTGTGTGAGACAGAGTGAGAGAGCGGTGTGTATGTAGTATTTACTCTCTCTCTCTCTCTCTCATACACACAAACACACAAAATAGAAAGGGAAGCTTTTTGCGGTTGTTACGTCAATACCGGAAGTTGACATTGAGGAACCTTTTTAAAGAAGTGAATCTTAAATATAAAGCAATATTATTTATTTTTAATTAAAAAAATCAAATGAAGAGCCTAAGAATTATCCGAGGTCAAATTATTCATGCATTACAAGTATGGAAGCATTTGGTGAAGTCGATTTCACGTGAAAAGCGATTACACACACATCTCTGTTTTATATATAGTATAGATGAGTGTAAAGCTGTGAGCTGGCAGAATTGTCAGCAAACCAGGCAAAATGCTCAGTAGCATTTCGTTTATCTTTTGAGTTCCAATTGTACTGAGATTGACTTTGCCTTTTATCCTTTAAGGGTTGATAAAGAAAGTACCAAATAAACATTGAGGTCGATGCAATTGCTTGCACCCTGTCCCCTCCTTAAAGATTACTGGGTTTGTGCCAAAATGTGAAACAGTATATCATATTGATGTATGAATGTGTGTGTGTGTGACTGCATGCTTGAGAATATTGATATTTTCTTATTGAAGGCTTTTTGTCTTGCAAGCTACCTGGTGACCCTATTGGTGCTGGTGCTATGTAAAAGGCAATGGTGATGGTTCCACATCGAAACACTTTTGCAGGTGTCACACAAAAAGCACTTAGTACACACTGTAAAATAACTGGTGTCAGGAAGGATGCCCAGCTGTAGAAACTGTGCCGAAGCAGGTAACGGAACCTGGTGAGGCTCCTTGGCCTTGCCAGCTTCTGTCAAGTCATCCAACCCTTGCCAGCAGGAAATACAGGCATTAAATGATAATAATGAGGGTAATGATGAGGATGATGATGGTGATGATGATACTAATGATGCAAATTTTCAAGGATGCAGTGTCCTGACAGCTAGCAACTGATATCGGTAGTTTATTACATAATTATGGTCCCAGATATATTGTGTCTCAAAAAGTAAAAACGGAATGATCATTTCTCAAATACTCCTAATCACAGGGCTGTTCAACCAAAGATGATTTGGGGTTAAGCAACTTTCTTTGCCGTTAATCTGAAACCTTGTGTTCTAAAGCAAAACCATGAGAAACAAAATCCTGCTATATAAGTTTTTCAGTCTATAAAATAAATGGTAAATAAACGGGATATTGCTCTACTTGTCTTGGTAAAGTGTTCTGGGAAAGACAGCACAGAATTATGAAATGGTGGAAACAAAATATACGTATTAAATAGGTAAACATGCTCTTTTCTCTGAAGTTTGAACTAATTCTATAAAATAATATCTTTTGATATGTGGCAGACATCTCTTATTGAAAACATCCGAAGGTTGTTTTAGGCTGAAATAATTATATACAAGCATCTTGGCTGAAAATAATTATATTTCCTACACAAAATGAAGAGAGAGAAAAGAGATTTATGAGTAAAAAGCTGCTGCGCAAGGAATAGATTAATATTAAAACTGTTGACCTGCCATTTGTGGAATTAATGGAAATAGCGTAATAGTTGCAATGATTTCATAGAATGAAGGTAAGAACAAAGAATGGAATTTGTTAAGGTGGTGTAGTTATTGCAATATACAAAGAAAGCAATTTCACTGCAACTTCTCCAGGCATGATACACACCTAAATATAAAGTGCACTTTTGATTTCTTTTTTCTCATCTTCCTTTGAAGAATGGCTTAGAATGATGGTGACGGTGATGGTGTACACACACACACACACACACCCACACATACCCACTCACACACAGAAATGGCTGTGTGGTAAGAAGTTTGCTTCCTAAAAACATGGCTCTGAGTTCAGGCCTGCTCTGTGACACCTTGCATGTGTGCGTGTGTACACATGTATGCGCATGTACGTTTGAGTGTGTGCATGTGTGAATATGTGTATGTGTGTGTGTGCGTGTGTGTGTGTGTGTGTGTGTGTGTGTTTGACTGTGTTTGTGTTTGTCTCCCACCATCGACTGACAATCGATGTTGGTTTGTTTACATCCTTGTAGTTTAGCAGGTTTGACAAAAGAGACTGATAGAGTAAGCATCAGATTTATAAAAAAAGTACTGTTGTCAATTTATTCCACAAAAGATTCTTCAAGACAGTGCTACAGCATGGCCACCGGCTAACAACTGACACACATAACAGGTATAACACATACATACATATACATACGTATATATACATATATATATATACATACATACATATATATATCATGATCGTTGCCAGGGCTGCTAACTTCATATATATTTCCACTCGTACAGTACCTTACAACTTTACTTCGTTATATATATATACATATATATACATATATATATATATATACATATATATATATATATATATATATATATATATATATA
>NC_068985.1:87052844-87053386 GCF_001194135.2 Octopus bimaculoides
TCTATATATATATATATATATATATATATATATATATATATATGTATATATGTGTGTATGGGGACATGCACACATATATATATTAATTTTTGTATATGCGTAGGTACGTATGTGCATATGTGTAAATGTTGGCGTATGTGTGTGTATATATATATATACACATATATATGTATAGATCTGTGTATATATATATATATGTGTGTGTGTATATATGTATATGTAATTATGTATGCATGTATGTATATACATTAATATGTATGTGTTGTCCAACCCACTATCCGGTAGAGTCCAATTCTCTAACGATTTTTTTGAAATGCATCACGTCATAACCTTATCCATCTATTGGTTTCATACTCGGTCATGATGTCTTACGTTTAAGATGATTCCCATGCATTCCCTGAAGAGAAGGTTACAATTTTAACATCACAGATCCCTATGAATCACATAGGTTGTAATCCTTTGAAACATATGTAGGAATAAAGTATGCAATTATAACATGCGTTTTCTCCATTCCTTAAATTTTTACACACACATATATATAT
>NC_068985.1:87053768-87059510 GCF_001194135.2 Octopus bimaculoides
TATATATATATACATATATATATATACATATACGTATACAAAGTGCGAAGGGGAAAATGTCGCCATTTGATTTTTCAACTACACAGTATAGTAGGACCAGTTGAGCACCATCTGTGAGAACCATAATGCATTTCACTCAGCCCAAAATTTGGAAACAACATGCTGTACTGCTTGGCATTCACACCGGAAGCTCCACTACTCACAGATGGTGAACACACAGACACAGAACAACCTATGGCTTGTTGTGTCCCCAAAACATTTACCGAGAGGGATAAAAATCACACATCCAGTAAATATCATAGTGTTAGGTGTGATCACTAGTGATAGTGACGTTATGCCTCCATTCATCTTCACACACAGCTACACACTGTGTGAGTGTATGTGAGTGTATACATACCTTTAGTGACCAACACTTCTTTATGCAGCTGTCTTCATCTATATATGCATCTAATGACCAACCCAGCACAGTCTTCTCTCTTGCCTTTTACATCTGATGCTGTTTATGCCCAATTTTTCTTGCAATACATTAACACATTGTCATACAGACACATCAATGTTGTACATTCACCAAACTATGCTAGCTTCATTTCTCTCTAATCTTTGCATGTCCTCTGCATTCATGGGCCACGTTTCACCATGTAACATTGCTATTCATGCACAAGCATCATACAAGTTAACTTTCTCTCTGAGAATGAGGCCTTTTATTACCAACAGAAGTAATAACTCTGAACTTTCTCTAGCTTTTTCTTATTCTAGCAAATACACTTTCAGAATATACATACAGCACTGCCACCTGGCTTTTAACCATTTGTTCATATTTTTCTGTTTTTCTCTCTCTCTCTCTCATTGACTCTTTCTCTTCTCACTCCTTGTATGATTCTCCCTTTCTACTGATAAAAGACTAAAGTTCAAAATGTTAAGATACTTTTCTCTTTAATGTATTAAGTAAATATCTTATGCGTTAAACTTTGTCCTGTGTACGACCATTGTTTAATTGTGTGTGCGTGTGTGTGTGTGTGTGTGTGTGTGTGTGTGTGTGGATATATATCTATAGGGAATTCATATAGTGCTTATCAAACAGACTGATTTCCTTTTATATATTAGCAAAACAATTATGATAATCTTAATCTCATTCAGTTGTTAGTAAAGATGTGTGAAACTCATAATGTTTATGTCTTTATGTCACCTTCCCCACAGAAGAGTATAATGTTTGCGGATATTTATTTAAAAGCATTGCTGCTGCCATTAAAGGAACTTGAATCTCAAATCTTATATTTATTCTCATCTTGACTCATGATATAAAAATCAATATAAGTCTCTTCATCTGCTTAGAGCTTAGAAAAGGATTTCTGGAAAAATTTTGTTTAAGAAAACATGCCCCTGAATTATTTCAAAAACTTCTTTGATTTTTTGAAATATAAAGTTAACTGTGCTTGACCATTACTGGAGATTTCCGTTATTTATTTGTTATTTTAATAAAAATTCAAATTTTGTTATAGAATGTTGAACAAGTTTATCCATTCTCTGTGTTGCAGTCATTGATAATACCATGTTTCTGAAGTGGTAGAAAGACAGTGTTAGCTTGGTGACTCCGTTAGCAAATATCTTCTCCTAAGGTTGCTGGTGAACTAATGTTTGTGAGTGAATTTATTAGAGTGCAAGCCTGTGGCGAATACATACATATCTATACACACACACACACACACACACACACACACACACACACACACACACACACACACACACACACACACGCACACACACACACATACTTACATGTACAGACATACATACATATATAACTACATACATACACATATATGCATATACACATAGATATGCACACATACATGCATACATATAAACATACATTCAAACATATATATATATACATAAATGCATACATTTACATATGTATATATTTATCTCTTTTCCTCTTCTCTCTCTCCCTTTCTCTCTTTTTATGTATACATATAAATATATATACATACATACATACATACATATACATATATATATATATATATATATATATATATATATATATATATATATATATATATATATATATATATATATATATATATATATATAAAGCAGAGTTTATGTATGTGTGTATGTGTATGTTTCTTATGCATTCGAAAATTTAGTTGCCAAATTTGATGTATGGGTATCAAACGATTTGGTAATTTTTCAGCAACCAAATAAACTTTAGTTTCAGTTACTTATTTGCATTACAAAAAATGAACATTATAATCGTTCTATGCCTCAGCTAACGTAAACAACATTTTATACCGCCACCACCACCAATCAAATCAATTACACATTTATCATGATCTATTTCAGCAATACCTGGTTGATATGCTAAAGTTGAGAGTCAGCATCTCCTTTACATTTGTAACAATCAAAAAAAAAAAAAAACTCAAGGGCTAAAAATTATGCCAGGATGCTCTGAGGACAGATAGTGATATACAAAACATGGGGTAACTTATAATCCTCCTATTATCATTCACAGGTGGTCCTCGATATATGCATGAACAAACACAAGATGCTATGACATATATCAGGGAAAATGGAAAACCAGATCTTTTGGTCGCTTTCACCTTCAATCCTAAATGGGAAGAATAAAATCTAACCTTCTTCCAGTGTTGTGTCTTCTGGTATTGCAACTACCTGCCTCAGTGGGGGACAAAATGCTCAATCCATGTTCGAGCTCCCTCTAATAAATCTTGCAATGAAAGAATCTCAAATGTGCACCATTTCCCAAAACTCTTCAATGGCAACAGTTCTCCAAAAAACTTGCCTCATTGTTTGAGATGAGTGCACTGTCACATCATGGAGCTCCAGATGTACTTGACTGTACCCTCCAAGACATAAAAAAAAGACAATTACAGGCTCATGGGACAAGTAACAGTTCTTCTTGCAGGAGATTTTCATTAAACGTTGCCAGTTATCACCGAAGGATCAAAAGCTGATGCGATCAATGCATCCTTCAAAAGATCGTACCTTTGGAAATGTGAAAAAACTTCATCTTACAAGCAACATGAGAGTACTTCTACAATGTGATCATACAAGCTTCTTAAGATTGGTAATGGGATATTAACATTCAACTCAAGACTTCAGCTACATGAGATTACATGTGGTCAAATGACACTTTCTCTTTGAGATCTTATGGATAATGTGGTTCTTAATTTATCTGTCAATTACACTGATGTAAACTGGCTATGTGAAAGAGCTATATTAGCTCCAACTAATGAAATGGTTGATAAACTCAATCATGAAATTCTTGAAAAGTTAACAGATACATCAGAAATGACTTTTCAATCAATTGACAACAGTCAATCAATGTCAGATTGTTCAATACCCTGATGAATTTCTGAACACACTCAAACCCACTGGGATGCCACCACATAACTTGACACTAAAACTGGGTGCTCCCATTAGGTTGCTTAAAAATCTTAACCCTTCTCACCACACTTAATTGTTACTTTCATGAAGCTCCATGCCCTACAGGTAACAATCATAACAGGTAGTCACAAAGGAGAGAATGTTGTTTTTTCAAAACTACCTCTCATACCCACAGATGTTCCATTTGAATTAAGATGCTTCAGTTTCCAGTCAAAGTAAGTTTTAGCATTTCATTTAACAAATCTCAGAGTCAATCCCTCAAGGTAGTTGGATTTGATCTCTCTACTACATGCTTCTTCCACTTCCAACTCTATGTTGCTTGCTCAGAAGTTGGAAGCAATGACAAATTATTTATTTGGACACCAACAAAACATTACACAATGAATATTGTTTGCCCTGAGGTGCTTCGACGTTGACAGATTTTCAGCTCAAAATTCTATTATCATTACAATTTGGATATTTTTTAAATAAAATATATGGATATTTTGAAATAATTATGAGAAGATATCATTATATTTATTGTTTACAAATCTGAATAAAAACTGCAGTTACCCAGGCAATGCTGGGTCATTCACCTATTATATTATATAAGAAACAGAAAGAGTAAGATATTAATCTAAGTTTAATATTGTTTACAATATTCTCAGCACCATTCTGTTTCAAGCAACATTGCATAAAGATGATTATGCGAAAGAAATCACAAACGATCTGAATAAAGTTAGGCATGGTTGAAAAGCAGAGAGTGATACCTTTTCAGGAATTTACCAAAGTTTGCCTCTTAAACAGATGTCTGTTCCATCAGGCCATAACAAAAGAATTTTAAACTGATGAACCATGACAACTCCTCTGTACTGATGACCTTATTCTTATAACTGAATCTCAACCAGAATTAAAGAAGAAATTTCAAGTGTGGAATTGAAGCTTGGAATCAAAGGATCTTAGAGTTAGTTCAGCAGAGACCAAAGTCCTAGCGCTGTGTTTGTAAACTCAACTTGTAAAAATATACACAAATATTTTTACAAAAAAACTTATGTGAAAACATAATTTTATATTTTTACTTTCATCTGTATCAATGTACAATAAAAATATTTACTTCCCATGTTTAAACATAAAACTTGTTTTATTGAAATACATCTATGTCTGAAAATTTAACACATTTTCAACCCTTTATCATCATCATTATTATTATTATTATTGTTGTTATTGTTATTATTGTTTTTCATATGTATGTATATATATATATATATATTTATTTATATGTGTGTATCTAAATATCTATGTATCTATGAATGCATACACTCACTCACACACACACATGCATATACATACATATACATATATCAGTATGTGTGTATGTGTGTGTGTATGTGTGAGTGTGTGAGTGTGTATGTCTGTATGTGTGTGCATATTTGTGTTTGTCCATATTGGTTTGTTGACATCCTTGTAACTTCGCAGTTCAGTAAAAGGGTCCAGTCGAATAAGTATTAAATTTAAAATAACTACAATAATTAATTCAATCTACTGACCCTTCAAAGCTGTGCTCCAGCATGGCTGCAGTTTGATGACGGAAGGATTTATACGAATGAAATAGCAAAAAAAAAACAGAAAAGAAGGTTGATTTTTATTTTGAGGGAGATTTTGACTGCCACTTCTTGCAGTTTGTGTGAGTGCATAAATGCTTTCTTAGTGACCATCTGCTCTGGCCGTAGTAAGGTCAGGAGGCAGTGACCATAATCTTTGACAAAGAGCCTGAGACTCGTGGGAAGATGGAAGAAAGTATCACCACCAGGAGACTTGGCTTGAATGTTTTGCAACTGGGTGGATGCTGCCAAAGACACCCAAGGTGCCAAGTGATGGTGTTCATCCAAATCAATGGATCAAGTCTGTTAGAATCAGTGAGATTTGATCTCAGGGCAAAAAAAGGTCAGAGTAAATATTGGTTACAAACTTTGGCACAAGGCCAGCAATTTATGGTTGAGCATAAGTTAATTATGTCAGCCCCAGTGCTCAGCAGATACTTGTTTCAGTAAACCCAAAAGAACAAAGATCAAAGTCAACCGTAGTGAAATTTGAACACAGAATGTAAAGATGAATGGAATATTGCTTGACATGCAGAAATATAACCTTGCTTAGAAACAAGTGAGGGTTGGCAACAGGAAGAGCATCCAAGTGTATAAAACTTGGCTTTTATGGAACTTCCATTAGACCCATGCAAGTGAAGAAATGTGGACATTAAATGATGATGATGACGATGATGAGGCTGATGCTGCAGCTGCTGATTATATCTATCTATCTATATACGTATATATATATATATATACATATATATATATA
>NC_068985.1:87060096-87062672 GCF_001194135.2 Octopus bimaculoides
ATATATATGTATATATATATATATATGTATATATATATATATATTTATATATATATATATATATATATATATATATATATGTGTGTGTGTGTGTGTATGTGTGTGTGTGTGTGTGTGTGTGTATGCACACACACACATATGTACATACACACATATATAATATATGTATGTAAATGTGTACACACACATGCACATACACACGAACACACACATATATGTTGCTACATATATCAATAACTTTGCAAAGCTGTCTGAAACTAGTTGATCAAAAGATACAAGGCAAGTCTATAATTTGCAAGTCTAGATTACAGAAAGCTATTATCTGCTTGAGGTTATTGAAGATTATTTAATATTTATCATATATTCATCATGTTATAGTAATACAGCACCTGAGGTGGCATTTCTACAGCATCATCTGCTAATTGAAGTGTTTTATTTAGATAGAATGAACAAATTGAAAGAGCTATGATGATCTTTAAAATTTGCATGGTTTTCTAAAATCACTTTAATAGAATACAATTGAAGGCACAGTTAACAGGAATGATTGGATAATATTGGAAGATATACGAAACTAGTGAGTGACTGGGAAAATTTAGTATAAAGAATTATTCTGAATCCTACCCCGAAGTTAACTGTCTGATTCATTGTTGTTGATGATGTTGTTATGAGGAGGATGATATGCTAGCAGCTGAAAGTATTAACCTGAAGCTATTAAACAGACTTGGCATAATACTAGTAATTATAAATATTCTCCTGGCATTGAAACATTTAAAATGGTTCAATGAAAATATTAAAATCCAGCGGTTGACAAGTTAAACTGTTGATGTTAACCAATTGAAATAAACTGTCTTTATTGTTGCTTCGTCAGAGCTAACCAGGACCTAAACTACACCACCAACAACAACAAAAACACCAAAAGGCACAAGAAAATCAGCTACTATTACTACTACTACTACTACTACTACTGCTGCTGCTGCTGCTGCTGCTGTTGCTGCTGCTGCTTCTGCCACCACACAAACACACACCTCTGCTAAAATTCTGTACCATTTTTTTTGTCTTTGTTTAGATCATTGTTGCCAGTGGTTTTCTCATTTTAGAAACCAAATTACTGTTTGCGTTGGCTGGAAACAATTTTCTCATCACTCTCAGAACTAATGTCTTTTGGTAAATTCAAAATCATCACACTTTACCATTTCCTGTTCCATAAAAAACAAAAAAAACACACCTCCATTCTCTTTGTGGTTGTTTAACAAGGAAATCTTTATTTCCTTCGCTGTTGTTGCTGCTTTAAATCAATAAATATAAATACAGCTTTATCCCATTAGAGCCAGACAACAGCAGACAAGTTCCAGACAATAATCCTTCAGTTTGATTTGGTCAGATTCATTGTTCCAAGAGATATAGATTCTATGAAAATGAGTCAAGATTTATATAGATTCAAACATTGTTTGAGTGGGAAAATGGAAATATTAAAATCTAACATCAATGACCTGTTATTTTGGAAACAAGTTTTAAATCTGCCAAAGTTAGACAAAAAAATAATTTTTTTAAAACAAACCATACACACATCCTCACAAAAATAAAAAACAAATGCAAACAGCAAAAATAAAAAGCAAAATGCATTAAGGTAATTTATTCAATTTCTATGCATTTGTAATGTAAAAAAAACAACAAAAAACAACTGCATCCTGGATAAGTCATGCTTGGCTATATTGCAAACTGTGTCATTGGTTATGACGTAGATCTGTGATGAGACATTTCAGCACTTCATCAAAGACAATTGGTAGTAAGAAATAAATGGAAACAAAAATGAATTTAACAGTTTTTGTGTTTCATCATCGTTGTCATCATCATCATCATCATCATCATCATCATCATCATTATCGTCATTGTAGTCGTCGTCGTCGTCATCGTCGTCATCGTCATCATCATCATCAACGTCATCATCGTTGTTTGACCTTAACCAGTTGAGCATGTCCCTTGGTGGCTAACGATATGTGCATCTCTGATCATTAGCAGAAGTAGTGGAGGAGCATCATAGCCATGTGTTGAGAGGAATTCTTTGGGGTTTGAATAATTCACCTTTGGAAAAATGGAAGTTTTGTTCATCATCCTTAAACAAACCTTATTCAGGGACCTTTTGAGCGGGATGGCCTACTCAACCTGAAGAAAATTCTAACTGGGCCCCTATCTCTAATGTAATGTACTGTTTATCTTGATATGAGATCACCATGTCGTGTACGTATGGTTGTGATGCATGTGCCTGGTGTACCCTTATCAGACGGGTAGTCTCGATGGGTTTATTAGGCTTCGTATATTTTACCCCAGTGTCACTTTGATGGCATGCACTGCTCTCTTGCTCAATGGTAATAATAATATGTGGAGATGGACAAGAAACAATAAATCATATTATCTCTGGCTGCCCAGTCCTGGCTAAGAAGGAATATATTCACAGACACGACAGAGCTGGGACCTATATACACTGGAAGCTATGCCAACACTATGGAATAACAACAGAAAAAAGATGGTATAAACACACGCCAGAAAAGGTCACAGAAAACGAGAAAGCAACCATA
>NC_068985.1:87062826-87067826 GCF_001194135.2 Octopus bimaculoides
TCTCTAAAAGAAATGGAAAAACTTTCAAAATACAAAGACCTGGAAATAGAGATAACTTGAATGTGGAATCTAAAAACAGAAACAATTCCTATCATAATAGGTGCCTTAGGTATAATAAAAAAATATTCAGACAAATACATAACAAAAACACCAGGACTTACAAAAAATATATATAACATACAGAAAATTGCACTACTGGGTACTGCACACATTCTACGCAAAACACTTTCAATACAGTAAACATAAGAGCACCACAGCAAACCACAGCACATACCCAAGGCGCACAGAGCTGCGCTCGGTAGTGAAGTGAAAGCACGTTATAAAAATAAAACTACTGAACAATAATAATAATGATAATAGTAGGGAAAGTAGAAGTAGTAGTAGCAGCAGCTGCAGTAGCAGCAGCCTTCCACCAGAGACTTCTCATTCTATCACACCACAACTACTCTCTTAAGCTTCCCTCTCTACTTTCCTCTCATACAACTCCTTCAGCTTCATTTCTTTCCTATTTGCTTGTCTACTGCCCAAGCTACAGCACCTCTGTCTCTGTCTTTCTCACTCCCAGATGAATGGTAAGCTCTCAAAATGATTCTAAATCACTCTACAACACTTCACATAAATTAAATCTATCAGCCTCTCCTAAAAACTTGTCTTATCCACTAATTATTGGTTTGAAAGTTTGGCACAAGGTCAGTAATTTTGTGGGAGAGGGGGCTTGTCAACTACATCGACCCCAGTGCATAACTAGTACTTATTTTATGGACCCTGAAAGGATAAAAGGCAAAGATGACCTCATCAGAATTTGAACGCAGGACATAAAAACAGATGAACTGTCTCTAAGCATTTCACCCATGATTCTAATGATTCTATCATTTTACCCTAAAAAAAAACAAGAAATTTAATTAGATTGAGATTTCAATGCTTCATACTTTTTTAAATTCTTAGTCAAGGTCATCAATAATGAATTATTTCTGGGGATATTTAGAATCTTGGCAAAACTTATTTTGTTTTTGGCAGCTACATATCTACCTTGTACTTAAATTGATTTCCCAACAGGTCATTGATCAGGTTGGATTCAATCAGGTTAATAAGAAACTGTATTTTCTCTACTTCAATTACCATTTTATATGAAGTCTGAACGTTATTTATAGTTTTAAGAAAAAAAAAAGCATCCAGTTTCTATGGTTACAATATCACATAGTGAAGTGTATGACCAACATGTTTAATATAGTTAACCTGGGAGAGGTACCTAATCAATTAAAACTACACCTGTTAGTAAGAAGGTAAAACAAATGCTAATGATAATTACTGGCAAGACATGGGAGACAACTCTTAAATCCAAATTAATTTAAGCTTAAATAGAAACACATGCAGCGGGAAATGAATAATAAATATAAATATTTTATTTTAATCAAACGCAAAATACACAGAATTTTGTTTGAAGTCATCATAATAATGTTGCATGAAGTAAATATTTTCTTCTGCAGTTGTTTTCTGATCTATTTTCTTTCATCTTTCTTAACCACCCTGTCCTAACCCATCCACCCTCATCTCAACCCCTCCCACCTCATCCTGTGGAATTATATTTTGATTGATTATTAATTGATGATGCACAGTCAGCAATAATTGGTAGTGTATGTATGTGTATGAATGTCTATATATGTACATATATGTGTGTGAGCGTGTATATATATATATATATATATGTTTGTATCTGTATGTACATATATACATGCATATTAACATACATTTACACACATACACATATATATGTATATGACTACAACTGTGCGTGTAGATTCACACACATGCACACACACACACACACATACACACAGATACATGGGCATATATATGCATATATGTGATTATGATTTACCTCTTGCAAGGAAGATGAAAGCAAGATTTCTGTCAAAAATATCTAGCCCCTGCCTTCTACCCCACCCTACCCCACGCACACACACTCCACCGCCACCTTGACACAACTGTGGCAATGAGAAAGACAATAAAGTTAGTAATTAGCCGACCAATAAATAACATGAGAAATGAATTTGAATGAAAATAATAATAATAATAATAATAATAATAATAATAATAATAATAATAATAATAATATAATAATAATAATAATAATAATATAATAATAATAATAATAATAATAATAATAATAATATTAATCATATTATAATAATTATGATGATGGTTGTAATAATAATAATAATAATAATAATAATAATAATAATAATAATAATAATAATAATAAAAACTAAATAAATAAAATATATAAAAAAAATATCAAAATATAGAATTAATTTGCAGTAAAAAAAAACAATAAAAATGCCATTATGAAAATGTTCTTTGATAAACAATAAAGACCAAATTAAAAAAGAAAAACAAGACTTAAAAACAGCAAATAATTCTGTGAATAAAAATACAGAAAAAAATGTGTAAGAAATTATAAATACTAACAAAAAATACAGAAAAATATACAACAAAATCGAAGTAAAATGCGAAACATCAACATTTTTCTGGTTTTCCTCAGAGAAAGAGAGCAGAAGGCGCACCAACCCAGCCATATTTACTGACAAATAAGTTGGAAGCAGTCGGTAGTTATTACACTTTAAAGCTGTAGCAAAATAACTTCTGAAGAGATGGCAAGATATATGTGTGTGTTTATTTAAGTGTCTGTGTTTATATAAATTTGTGTATATGTGTATGTGTGTGTATATATATATATATTTCTCTCTCTCTATCTCTATCTATCTAACTCTCGCTCTCTCCCTATATATATATATATATATATATATATATATATATATATATAGTGTTTTGCTAGTGTATTTTAATGATTTATATATTTTTTAAGCAGACAAATGCCACCCTAAGCTTGTTTTCTATAGTGACAATTGTTGTGAGTTGCAAGTGTGATATCAAACTAGAAATGTCTAGAATTGGAGCTAATTTAAAAATGGTTGATTAGTAGGTGAAGATAAGATAAAATAAATGGAACACACAGTCACATGCAGACACAGACACAAACAGGCAGACACAGACACAAACAGGCAGACACATCCACACACACACAAAGGATAGAGCGAATTTAGTCATATATAATGCAACACATCTATACACACAGATAGATTATGTGTGTATATACATATATATGAATGTATGTTATATGTATATATATATATATATATATATATATGTATGTATGCATGTATATTCATATAGATATTTATATATTCATATATATATATATATATATAAATCTATATCTATCTGTACATAAAGATGTGTTGTTCTTTTATATTTTAAGGAAAGTCAAGAAAATCAAACGCAAGTCTCTGTCATAATAAATCACCGCAAAATGAAAGAAGAAAGGGAAACCAAATAATTGATAATAATAATAATAATAATAATAATAATAATAATAATAATAATAATAATAATAATGATAATAATAATAATAATAATAATAATAATAATAATTAATATGAGGAAAAACAAGTTTTCTCCATTCTCAAAAGACACAGATGAATTGTACAAAGCAAAATAATAATAATTATTTCAATAATAATAATAATTTTTTTTTTTTTAGTGACCAAAAAACAAACTATGATAAGAAAACAGAAGCTGAACGTGGTACTAAAACAGAAGTTATTGCCTTATTATTTTTTATTTCTTCCCCTCCCCTCCAATAAATATTCTAACTAACCAAATTTTCAGACTCACAAAATAAAGAACTGGACAAAACTAAGCCTAAAAACAAGAAAAGAAAACAAAAGGATCTTTATATAATTCATTGAGTTATTATTTTTTACTTTTCATCTTGGTTTTGTAATAAAAAAACTTTCTTATTAATCACTTATTTTATTGTTTTATTTATTGTCATTTGATTCAGCTTTGATACGACATCTTGCCTTTTCCCATTGTGTCATTTCAGGCACAGAATTTGTTGATATTTTTCAGATGTAACTTAGACTTTGTTGACACATAAAGTAGAAATATTCAATGGAGTTTGTGGAGATATTTTTGTTTCTATGCTTAAGTGAGAATAATTTCTTGTTATAGTCACTTGAAGCAGCACAGATCTAAATAACAAAGCGCACACGGCTATTTGCATCTTGTTCATGTTTGCATAATCATGGAACAGTGTTTGCAAAAGTGTTAATCTCTAAGAAGTTGTTCTTTAACACTAAATCCCACAGCATGTGATGTTTCACATTTGTGCAGCCACCATCATCATCATCATCGTCATCATAATAATCATTTGATATCTGACTTCCGTGCTGGCATGAGTTGCACAGTTTGACAGGGGCTGGCAAGGCTGGAGAGCTGCACCAGGCTCCATTTGTCTGCTTCAGCTTGGTTTCAATAGCTGGATTGCCCTTCCTAGTGCCAACCGTTTTACAGAATGTACTGGGTACTTTGTTATGTAGCACCAGCATCAGTGCTTTTTACGCGCCACCAACACAAATGCATTTTGTGTGCCACCAGTATGGGTGCTTTATATGTGGCACCAGCATGTGTGCCTTTTATGTGGCAGCAGCACCTGTGAGCTCACAAGACAAGGACTTTCCAGCTGACTGAGTGAAGGAGTGGAACCAAAAGGTTAGAATATGATTGAGGGACAGAGGTAGCCCTGTTATTATTGAGGAGATATTTGGCTGCCTCAGTAGAACAAGAAAGGAGAGTGTTAGAGACAAGTGAGAAAGATAGAGAGAGACAGTCGAAGAGAGAGAAAGAGAGAGATAGAGAGAGAAAGCCCGCACTCAGGGAACGGTGGGCATGGTATAAGTATGTACAGAGGTGATAGATGGGGTGTGTGCTTTATGAATGTTATAAATGTCGGTATTGAGTTTTTATTGTTTCATGTGCCTCCCTTTATTTATCTGTGGACGGAGAAGCTTCTGCACATGCCAGCAAGCATTTTGTCTGCTGATTTCTGAATAAGAGCACAATTTTCTGGCCAAATGGTGATTGTTACTGCAGGGGTG
>NC_068985.1:87071317-87073731 GCF_001194135.2 Octopus bimaculoides
TATATATATATATATATGTACACACACACACCCACACACACATGTGTTTACATATGTGTACATACATTTATATATATATGTATCTTTGTGTGTGTCAGTGTGTAAGTAAGAAAGAGAAAGAGAGAGAGAGAGAGAGAGAAAGAGAGAGAGAGAGAGAGAGAGAGAGATAGAGAGAGAGAGAGTTATGTCGGTACATAGTTAAGTAGATCTACTCTGATTTTAGATTTAAAATTTTAATGCAATGACGATAACTAAACCAATAAAAGGTGGAGTGAACAGTGTTGCACTCTTTAATCTTATTGCTCTAGGTTCAAATCCATCTCATGTTTTGCCCTTGACATTTTCTTCTTTCTCCTGGTATCTAATTGAACTCAATAAATTAAACATAACAGATTGTGGTTTCATTTGGCCATCTCTACAACTCAATCTCACCAATTGGTCTCATGTCTTATTTATAACTTTATGATTTAATATTTAATGTTCCTTCCCAGGAATTCCGTTGTGTGGTAAAGAAAAAAAAACTGAATTAACTCTGTCAAACATGCAATGATGTTTAACATATCTGCACTAATGATCAGCATTTTTGATTGGATTTATGGTTCCAATGAATGGAGAAACCTGGCAGGTTTTCAATTCTGGCAACAGAGCAATTTCGTCTCATTTATTTTACAAAAGGCCGAGAGAGAGAGAGAGAGAGAGAGATAGAGAGAGAGAGATAGAGAGGCTTGAATGTCACATGATATTACTTCACCATCTGCTTTAGGTTTGACATTATATATCTGCATAAGAGGTTGATAGGTTTACCATAAGGGTGGATAAGGTGAAAGAAATGTAACTAATGGCTATCAGGTTAAGAAATTCGGTTGATGATACAAAGAGACAGTGTGCAAGCTGATATATGTGTATGGGGGGGGGGGCATATACATTATCTTTTATTTGTTTTAGTCAATAGACTGTGGCCATGCTGAGACACTGGATACATTTATATCTATCTATCTATTTATCTATCTATCTATCTATCTATCTATCTATCTTTCTATATATTACAATGGGTTTCTTTCAGTTTCTGTCTACCAAATCCACTCACAAGGTTTTGGTTGGCCTGAGGCTATAATAGAAGTCACTTGCCCAAGGTGCCACACAGAGAGACTGAACCCAGAACCATGTGGCTGGTAAGCAAGCTACCTTGCAAACCTTATGTTTGGCACATACAACATGTTTTAGGTGAATAGGGTATTTTTTTGTCTTTGTTTCTGTTTTCTTGTTTCAATTATTGAATCTGAAAGAAGAGTCATTGCCTCAGATTTTTCAAGGTATCTAAGGCCATTAAATCTGATTCCATCATGAGATTTTCTGAGGTGTCTGAGTCATAGAGGTTGAAGAGCAGACAGCTTTGAAAACAGAGGCCATTAGGGCATCAGCAAATGTGGCAGAGAAAAACGATAAGTCTGCTTGTTGACCAGAAGCAAGAGTCTGTCCCATCGGGATTGAATTCCAGTTAGTCTAGAAATAAATTTTATTTTCATTAAAAGAAATATTAGTAGACCTGTAAATCAAGATAACAAAATTGTTAAGTTTGATTTACTAACAAAAATGATGTTGTCAGTTTGCTGATAAAATGAAGCTATTTTTAATTGCTTTTTACCTATGATTTTTATAAGTAGACAATCTGTAAGATTTAAGTGTCTTGAAATTCTTATGAGTGCACTAAAATATATTTTTGTTTCTTTGATTTAGTAATTTATTTTCTGCCTCTAGTATCTTAATCACACAATGCTTGAGTTCTTTTTTGTTGCATTTACAGGCTGAAGCTGTGGTTATAATACTCCATTGTTGTTTTATGATAATATCTACTTTTAATTCATTATTAATAGTAGTTGTAGTAGTCACTCTTTGCTCCACTTGTGATTGTCACTTGCATATACAAACACACAAGCAAACATTTTTATATTTGTATGTGTGTTTCACCAATGCACTTAAAAGAAATGGTGATGCTTCCTTGTATTACTTGCTGCTGGAAAACCAGAGATCATTCTCTTTCAAACACGACATTCAATGGTTTCTGTCGCCCCAAAATTCCAATATAAAAAATTACAAATTAATTTCGAAAAAATATGATCTTTATGTTAATTGCTTCATAATTGCTCAAAGAAAAAAATAAAGTAACAAGTGATATTTAGAAAGGCTTGTCAATCTGCCTCAGCCACTGTGACTCATGGGGTTTTCACTTGCTTCATTCTTTACTCATTCAGCCACATGGCACAGCAATCCTAAACATACAAACAATGAAAGTTATGTTTTGAGTTATTCTCAAGAAAGAAGACCGTTGCCTGGAGATGATATGAATATATAGAATATGATTAATTAATTCAGATGTGTTTGTAGAAGCTGAATAATAAACAATAAGGGAATAT
>NC_068985.1:87073741-87074544 GCF_001194135.2 Octopus bimaculoides
TTTTGGGATAATGGGTTGGAATAGAAGATTTTGTGTAAAGTTTGATGTAGAGTTTTGAAGAAAGAGTGAGTTACAAAGAAGCAGAGAAGTAGGTACAACTAATGGAAAACTGGCAGAAGCATTTTATGGAATGAAGAATCCTTTATAGTGACAGTGGCAGAGTTGTAGATTAAATGGAAGGCAGCATATGATAAATTTACAAATAAACACACACTCATTTATATACACTTGCATATATTTATGTATGTGTATACATAAATAGAGAAAAGGCTGTTGAACTTGTAATACTTTTCTTCAACCTCTTTAATTCTCTGTGTCGTTTGTATTCTGTGCAAGTTGGAATTTTTCGTATGTAAACATTTATACATTTCTTATATTTCACTTATTTGATATGCTTTATATATTGATCTGTCATGAAGGCCCATGGCTTAATGGTTAGGGCATTCAGCTCACGATCATAAGGTTGTGAGTTCATTTCCCAGCGATGGATTGCGTCCTTGAGCAAGACACTTTATTTCACACTGCTCTAATTCATTCAGCTGTCAAAAATGAGTTGTACCTGTAATTCAAAGTGCCAGCCTCTTCACACTGTATCATACTGAAGCTCCATCAGAATTATGCTATGGGTAAACAACTACTTGCATGTTAGTTTCATGAGCAGGCTGTTCCGTTGGTCAAATCAACTGGAACCCTTGTCATTGTAACCGACGGAGTGCCAGTTATTGATCTGTCTAACTTGCTTATCCCTACATTTAGTTCTATACTTACTCAAGTTTAAATCTTTTGAGCACTACTAAGTGTAT
>NC_068985.1:87074803-87075881 GCF_001194135.2 Octopus bimaculoides
ATATATATATATATATATATATATATATATATATATATATATATACATATACACATACATACATACACATTTGTAGTACAATATATAGATTTTCTTGAATCGTGTGGTTATCACAGAGAGCTCCTCTGATGGACCTGGCTACCATGCCACATAATCTAATTCGGATGAGTATAATATAGAGATCTATGCAGCTGAAATCCAGGAAAGCCAGTTCATGAAATTATTTTATGAAGAGTGTATGAATTGTAAAAAAGGCAGGATGATATATAAAGGTGTATTCATCATGTAATAACAATTTGAGTGTATAATAAATTATTTTGCATGTCTGTACCAATGTTCATGCTACACATTATACAATACAATTACAGATTTATAATTCAGAGCAAATAAAGAAATCTAGCTCATCAGATCACCAAAATATCGTGGTTACTTCAATGCTTCAGATCTGATGAGCTGGCCTTCTATACCTGTATTGATTTGTAAGTGTACGATTGTTTTTGTGCATTGCACTGCATGTGTATTGATGCAGACATGTAAAATAATTTATGAAACTTTGAAATTATTGTTACATGATGAAGGCTTCAAAACAGCCATACTCCTAAGGATATCAGGTGGTTAAATAAATTTATTTACCTCTCATACAAACTGACTTTTTATGGTTAATATACTTATAGATATATATGTATGTATACATATACATATGCATGCATATGTGTATGAGTGTGTGTGTTTGAGAGAGAGAGGGAGAGAGAGAGAGAGAGAGAAAGTGTGTGTGTATGCATGGGTGAGTGTGTGTGCATCTATCTAACCATCTATCTATCTTTTCATCTATGTTGTTGACATCATAAGAATTCATGAATTTTTTAGAGAAAATTAAATAATTCTTTTTTGGGAACAGCAGATCACAATGTAGAAGATAAAGCCATAGATCATTGCAAGTGATGTTGATTCATGTCCCATGGGCGGCCCTAGGCTTTTTCTAGATGATAGGGTTTCACAACCCAATGTTTACATGCTAATATTGATAACTTTATAATCTGCTTCAAGATCTACTATTCCAAGATATATATATATATAT
>NC_068985.1:87075891-87078246 GCF_001194135.2 Octopus bimaculoides
AGAGAGAGAGAGAAAGAGAGAGAGAGAGAAAGAGAGAGAGAGAGAAAGAGAGGGAGAGAGATCTAATTCTAATTTTGTTTGTGAAATGAAACAATTGTAGGTGAATATGTTAATTAATAAATTGATTTGTATCCATTACATCTCTCTCTCTCTCTCTCTCTCTACATATCTATCTATCTATCTATCTATATATATATATAAATATGTGTGTGTGTGTATGTATGTATGTATATGTGTGTGTGTGTGTGTATGTGTGTGTGTGTGAGTGTGCCTGCTCATTGCCTTCATAATAATAATCTTTCCTACTCTAGGCACAAGGCCTGAAATTTTGAGGAAGGGGCCAGTCGATTAGATCAACCCCAGTGTTCAAATGGCACTTAATTTATCGACCCCGAAAGGTATCAAAGGCAAAGTCGACCTCGGTGGAATTTGAACTCAGAACAAGGAAGACAGACGAAATACCGTTAAGTATTTTGCCCAGCGTTCTAACGATACTGCCAGCTCGGCAGCTTAATAATAATAATAATAATAATAATAATAATAATAATAATAATAATAATAATAATAAATAATAATGGTTTCAAAATTTGGCACAGGAATACAAAAAGATTTTAAGGGAGAGGAAAGTTGATTGCATCAACTCCAGTACATGACTGGTACTAAATTTATTAATCCCAGAAGGATTTAATGCAAAGTAAACTTCAGTAGAATTTGAACCCAGAACAGAAAGACAAACAAAACACTGCGAATCATTTTTCCCAATATGCTAACGACTGTGCCAGCTCACCACTTTCTTCATAATAATAATAATAATAATAATAATAATAATAATAATGATAATAGTAATAATGATAATAATAATAATAATATCAATGAGATTGATTGACAAAAATGCTTGAAATTTCTGTGTCAGCAGTAATCTTGTAAAATTGAATTTAATGTATTCGCGTTTTTGGTATGAAGCTTTATTGGAATTAATGCTGATTAGCAGTCTTTGTGATATCTGACTTGAAGGAAAAGTCATAAAAAATAAAACACAAAAACCAATGAAGAAGAATACATTATTCTGGTGAATCCGTACTATTTATTTAGAAAATCTAAATCCAAATGTATTATTATTTTGCTCTGATTCTACGAATCTGATTTTTTTTCTTCTTTCTCTCTTTCTCATCTTCTTTTACTCCACACTCCATCTGCAAGTTGTTTTTATTCTTAATATGTTCATTTCTTAGCAATTCTCTTTTTTCCAAGAATTTTCAATAAATTACAGAAATTGTTCAAAGTATTGATTTCTTCTCTCACTCTCTCTTTATTTTAGCAGAAACAAGATTTGTTTAATATTTTTCTTTTGTTCTTTTTTTTGTCTTACATCAAAAGAATGTGTGTTTCCTTGAATATACTTCTGGAATCTCTCATCTTCATGTGCCACACCTGTACAACAGACAACAGCAATCACAGACCTTCATACCAAAGTCTGGGTATTCCTAATATTTCTTGGGCAACATACAACAGTGCAGTTTACACTGCTAGTCACCTGCTTATGTTATTACCATTGTGATACAGGGCCTACTTTTAACCCTTAGACTGGGGAACTGGTTCATGGGACACAAGAGCATGTCCCTACCATTGGGCATGTGGAATAAATGTCAGAAGCCAGACTTCGGCTTAATCCTGCAGGCCCTAGGTACAGGGCCTTCTTCAATTTGACCTATAATTGCTGCCCTTAACAGGCATTATCACCTCAAACCAAAGAGAATCTGAAAATAGCAGGGAGTAATAGTTAATTCCATAAAATGGTATCTGCTTCACAGAACATGCCAACAGTTGCTCTTTGCATTCATGGTTTTCTGACAAGAGGTCATTGGTAATGACCATTGTAGGCCCAACCTGACTTATGGAGTTGATATAGTTCCGTTAATAATATACATATTTATTTGTCTGTCTGTCAATCTGTCTGTTTTTGTCTCTCTCTCTCTCTCTCTCTCTCTCTCTCTCTCTCTCTCTCTCTCTCTCTTTCTCTGTCTGTCTGTCTGTCTGTCTGTCTGTCTGTCTGTCTGTCTGTCTGTATGTCTGTCTGTCTATCTATCTATCTATCTATCTATCTATCTATCTATCCATCTATCTATCTATTCTAGCTAGCTATCTATCTGTCTATCTATATATCTATCTATCTAGCTAGCTAGCTATCTGTTGTCTGCCTTCCCGTCTATTTATCTATCTATCTATCTATCTCTATGGACGGACGGTAGACGTGTCGGCTCTGTAAGTTTTGCCTTTTTCATGTTTTAAAAAGTTTGTTTGTAAAATTTATTTTATATACAAAGTTGTATAACAACTTGTAGACTCTCTGGTGCA
>NC_068985.1:87084023-87085424 GCF_001194135.2 Octopus bimaculoides
TCCTCCTCCTCCTCCTCCTCCTCATCATCATTATCATCATCATCATCATTCAATCTCTGTTTTCCATGTTCTTATGGCTAGTATGGTTTGAAAGATGGTTTGGTAAGTCAGAAGACAGCACTGTGCGCTGCTGTTTCATTTTGGTATGGTGTCTGTGACTGGATGCTGCCCTTCCCAGCACCCAGCACTTTACAGAATGCATCGGGTGTGTTTGTTTTGTGTGACACTAACAGTTATGAGGTCATCAAGAGATCATGCCCCATACAGTTTAAAATGATAACCTTGTTAGAGCCACGTGACTGGCCCCTGTGCCAGTGGCACATAAAATGCACCCACTACACTCTCAGAGTGGTTGGCATTAGGAAGGGCATCCAGCTGTAGAAACTTTGCCAGATCGGATTGGAGCCTGGTGCAGCTGCTGGCTCTCCAGACCTTAGTCAAACCATCCAACCCATGCCAGCATGGAAAATGGACGTTAAACGACGCTGATGAGGATGATGATGATGATGACTACAATGATTTGTTAACATTGGATTTGACCGAAATGCTTTGAATTGTTTTTGATTTACTGAGGAAGTGATCTCTCCCTGGTGCTGGTATCCGGACAAAAGAGCTTAGAATTCTCTGTAGAAAGTTTTTGGTTTTGGGAAAGACTTCCAGTTGTAGCAACCATGGAAAAGAAATGCAATGCAAGAGAGATGAGGTACTCTGATCAGTCTAGATGGAGGGTACCTTCCAAATGAATGCTGACACAAATGGCATCAACTCATAAAATGCACGGTGGTGTGGAAAACAAACATGATGATGAGGGGGATAATGACAGTGATGATGATGATGATGATGATGATGATGATGACGATGATGACAACGATAATGACAATGACAATGATGATGATGATGATGACAAAGATGATGATGATGATGACGATGATGACGATGATGATGATGATAAAGGTAATAATGATTTTCCTTCAAGTCAGATGCCATGAATCCAATAATGCTTTCTCTTGGATGTACATAACGAAAAAATACATAAGATAGACATGGGGCAAGTTGTTCTTTGGCATCAGTCTTTTGAAACCAAGGATGATCTGGAGGAAGAGGAGGAGGGTTACGCAGGAACTAAATTTCTGCCATCGTTTCTTCTTTGAATAGTTTCAATATTACTGATGCTCTATTGTACATTGTTCACCTGCATATCAAGGCAATTGAAGGTAAATTAAACCTGGAATTGTATTGAGTCAGATCTTTGATCCAACAGCAGAATATAAAAATTAAAGAGAGAAGTTCCATAAATCTCAAAGTAATCCATTTGGAGATTATTCTTGGAATCTGACAATAGACTCACTACTTTCTCTCCTATAGGTTTAAACGCCATCCCCATATATATTTATATATATA
>NC_068985.1:87086587-87096927 GCF_001194135.2 Octopus bimaculoides
TATATATATATATATATATATATATATATGTATATGTATATATATATATATGTATATGTATATATATATATATGCATATATATGTTTATATATATATGTATGTATGTATATGTCTATGTATATATATATATGTGTGTATATGTACATATATATATATATGTATGTATGTATGCAAGTACACACACACACACACACATATATATATTGATATATCTATATCTCCATCTACATATATATGTGTGTGTGTGTGTGTGTATAAGTTAAAAAGTGAATCTCTTGACTCTGATGTCATACAAATATAGGCATCCTTAAAGATACAATATAAACAACTTCCTTTCTCATATAAGACTAATTTCCTTTGAATTAGACATGTCAATTTTCTTTCTCTTTCTTTCGTTTTCAATAGAATTTCTCCCGCTATTTTTTTTTTCTTTTTTTTTTTCCAAGAAATATTGAAGAATAATGTAAATATGGTTGGGATGTTCTTTTGTACCATTTTCTTTTCATCTCTAAGTAATTTCCAATCTCTCTCAACCAAAATTATTGAAAATGAATTAACTTTTATTTCTTAATATATAGTTTTCAGATTTGACATCAATTTCAAGTTAATGATTTTCTAATTACTTTCTCATAAATACTTTAGTTTCTTGATGGTACACAGCCAGTTTGGTGTCAACTAGACTAACCTTCGATATCTCCAGGCTATTCGTGCTTGCAAATTTATTCTTCGTTTGTTTATGTAAGTAACTATCTCATAGGATATTCAACTAAAATCGTATTCAATTAACAACTCGCTTTGTAACTAGTGACATCCAAGTGACAGAGTCACTCAGACAAGCAGAGTGGTTAACCGATTCACTCTGTAAGCACAGAGTTCTAGGTTCTATCCTCCTATACAGTGATTCTACTTCAGCCTTAAATTTACTAATACTGAGAGGGACCTGTCATACACACACACACACAAACACACACACACACACACACACACACACACACACAAACAAACAGAGTTAATTCAAATATACATAGAGAAAAAGAAAATAGGCATACACACATATATATAAATAAACTGTAGAAATACAACATACACAAACATACATACACACATACAAACATATATACATACATGCGTATGCAAATACACACATACATACATATATACATACATACATACATACATACATACATACATACATGCATGCATGTATGTATGCATACAAGCTGTAGTATGCTTTGTAAGGAGGAATTGTTTTCAAAAGGAAAGCCTGCAAAATGAGAAGCAAGTTGTGGAAAGGTCAGATGAACTCAATAGATTCAAGGGACCTCCAGCAACAGGAAGGGAGAGATCACACGTCTTTATTTAGACATCTGAAATGCTTCAGGGTGATGCCCCAGCATGGCCACAGTGTAATGACTGAAACAAGTAATGGATGAGAGATATATACAAATGATAGAAAATGGAACGAATGAGATTCTTTATTTAAAACCATTGCCTGCTGGGATGTTGTGTAGTCATTATCATTCATCCAGTTTACCTTCTTGGGTGATTGTTTCAAAAGTAGCAGGAGTATTTCCACTGTATGATGATATCAGATAGCCAGTAACTGTGGAAAGCTTTGCATTGCATTCTACAAGATTTTTACCTAAATCATATTAATATATATACATACATGTGTGTGTGTGTATTTTGTGTTTTGGGAAGTTCGTTACACCAATAATAACACATGCACTGGTTCAATGCCACATTTTTATTGTTAGTCAATTGCTTAAATATCTAATCAACTAACTAATTGATCGTTGTTTTTTTTTTAATGTGTTGGTTAAACAATCAATCAGTTGTTTGTTAGTCAAATTCCCTTCATTATTATTCATGACTTTCTCGGTGCCAGCCCTCTCTCCTCAAAATCTGCTCTAAGTCACAAAGCAGACTAAGAGGTGGCCTTCAAAGATACATCAAAATTTGTTTCAACACATGCATTCCCATCAAGAATCTTACAAACCAAACAAAACATGTATGTATAAGTCTCTGCATTTCCACAATATTTATTATTTCATAAGCAGTATATGCTGCTGTTGTTGTTGTTGCTGATGTTGTTGCAGTTTGTAGAAAGTAACATTATTTCATTTCAATATTTGCAGGTGTTGAGTTTCAAGTTAATCATTATAAAATCTGACACAGCTGTAAATTTAAATGCACTCATGTCTGAAATTGAGTAAATTTATTTGTAATTGCTAATTACATCCTGATTTTATTTCATTATCCGTTCTCCATTATGCTTTTATTTTTATTTTGGAGTTGTTGCTGTTATAGTTTTTTTTTTGTTTGGTAGATTTGTTATTTTAATTTTTATTTTTGTTTACATTTTTATTTTCATTTATTTCTATTTTTATTTATTTATATTTTCCAAGTAAAAATATTTACATCTTTATTTTTGTCTTACTTCTTTCTTACATTTTACTGTCTGTTCTTTCTCTCTCTCTTTCTCTCTTTCTTTCTCTCTCTCTCTCTTTCTCTCTCTCTCTCTCTCTCTCACACACACACTCTATTTATCTAACTACCTATCTCTCACTTTGTTTCCCTCTCTGTCCAAAACTACTACTACTACTACTACTACTACTACTACTACTACTACTACTACTACCTGAGTTGTAGCAGTAGCAACAGTAGCAGTAGTTTATTGCTTGGTAAGGAAGAGAAAGAGTGGGAATAAGAGGGAGAGGGTGGGGGATGAATAAACATAGCTAAAGGTAAGAAATAATGTTTGGTTTAAAGGTGAAGGAATTATTTGAGGGAGGTATTGGTTGCTATTTCTCAGAGACTGAGGAACCATTTAGAGGTTATCGCATCATCTCTTTCTGCCTTCTTTTAGTCAAAAAATTAGAAATTAGTGCATGTGTGTGTGTGTGTGTGTGTGTGTGAGTGTGTGTTTGTGTTTGTGTGTATATGCACTTGTGTGCATCTGTACATGCATGTATGAGTGTGTGTGTGATTGATTGCATCAATCTATGTTAGTCAATCATTTGTCTTCAATTAAATTCTATAAATGAGATTGATAAATTGGATAAAGTTTGAGAATAGCTGCTCAAAGATGATTTCAAATGCACTGCACACATTTCATAGATAATGATTTCAACTACATTACGCATATTTTATAAATGTTGATTTCAAAACCTCTGAGTAGATAACATAGATGCTGTGTTTTAATCCAATGCATATATTTCATGGATGTTAATTTCTATTCCACTATACTCTTTTCATGGATGTTGATTCTGAATGTTGTTACATATTTCATGCATATTAATTTCAAATCCAATCACAGATTTCATAAGTGATAATTCCAGATTTATTATCCACATGATAATCCCCAGTCTGTCAAATTTTTCTTGGATTTAACTTCTTTGCCTCTTCCTCATAATCCTGTGCTTGTTTCAGTCATTGGACTGCGGCCATGCTGGGGTACTGCCTTGAAGAATTTTAGTCAAAAGAATCGACCCCAGGACTTATTATTATTTTGGTAAAGCTTGGCATTTATTATATCAGTCTCTTTTGCTGAACCACTAAGTTATGAGGACATGAACACATCAACACCAGTTGTCAGGCAGTGCTGGGTACAAGCATATACATAAAGACACACACACACACACACACACACATACGACAAGCTTCTTTCATCTTCTGTCTACCAAATCCACTTTGCTCAGCTTGGGGCTATAGTAGAAGACACTTGCCCTAGATGCCACACAGTGGGACTGAACCTAGAGCAATGTGGTTGGGAAGAAGCAAACTTCTTACCACACAGCCATGCCTTGAGAAACAGAAGTTAAATGCTTAGTGGCATTTCATCTGTCTTCGGGTTCTGAGCTGAAATTCTGCCAAAGTCAGCTTTGCTTTCATCCTTGAGGTGTTGCTAAAATAAGATACCAGTTGTGTACTGGAGTTGATGTAAATGATTTTCCCCCCTTCTGCAATCTGAATGCTAAATGATTAATATAACAAAAATTTACACAGGTGGTAAGAAGCTTGTTTCTCAACCACCTGGCTCCAGGTTCAGTCCCACTGTGGAGAAACACACACACACACACACATATATATGTATTTATGTGCATGTGTTTGTTCCCCATCACCACTTGACAACTGATATTGGTGTGTTTATGTCCCTAAAACATAGCGGTTTGGCAAAAGAGACTGATAGAATAAGCACTAGGCCAACAAAAAATAAGTCATGGGTCGATTTCCATGACTAAAACCTCTTTAAGGTTGTGCTCCAGCATGACCACAGTCAAATGATTGAAACAAGTAACAGAACGTAACAGAATATGTGTGTATATGTGTGTGTGCATGTGCATGTTTGTGTGTATGTGCGTGTTTGTGCTTGTGTGTGTGTGTATCTATCACTTAACCCCTCTCCATTCAATATTTCCTTCTATTAAATCTCTATCTCTTTCCCCTTCATGCTGCTTGTATAGATATATATATAAAAAAAGAACCCATTCCACTGAAGCTTTCAATATTCAGGACCCACAAACTATTTCCTTTCTTTATTGCTTGTGATGATTATCTCTTCTTCTATCTCTGCTCTCCCTCTGCTCCCCATCACAAGTGCTGCTTTCCTTATCACTCTTCAATGAATCCATAACTCTCACTCTCTTACCATTAATCATCTTCATGCAATCCATCAGTCTCGTATTATCTCACATCTCTATTAATCATTCTTCCCTTTCAAATGTTTCAGCATTTTCTCTCTCACCTTCAGTCTCCTCCACTAACCCTTTCTCTCCCTTTTTACTCTCTCTCTCTCTATCTCTCTCTCCTCCAGCATGCTGTTTTTACTCAACCTCCTTAACAACCACCCTTGCTTAGTTGTCTATCACTCTCTCTTACATTCCAGGCTCCTCTATCACTTTCTTGCCTTTCTCTTTCAGGTTTATACTATTTCACTCTTTCAATCTGGCTCTCTTCACACCTGGTGGTGTGCCGAGAGGGGAGCAAAAGAAAAAAAAAACAGAAGAGCAAAAACAATTTCTGGATTGAGGAAATTCCAGAGAGAAGGCAATAAACAAGAATAAACAATGAAGTATAGTGAGGACTTTTTAATTTTATGGCAGAGACAAGATGTTCTCCCTTGTGCTATGATAAAATACACCCACTACACTTTGTAGAATTGTTGGTGACTGGAAAATCAACAAGAGGCAGCGACCATGGTAAAAGTGGTTTGTGGAAGGAAGAGTGAGATGTGATCACTGACTCATGGAAAAAGGCAGGGAATTTGAATAAGAGCTAAGCACCAGGATTTGCCCTTCCCATGTGAGCACAGAAAAATAATGTTATGATATATGTGAATATCGGTCTATCCGTCTGTCTGTCTGTCTGTTTGTCTATTTGATAATATATTCTTTTACTCTTTTTCCTGTTTAAGTCATTTGATTGCAGCCATGGTGGAGCACCACCTTTAGTTGAACTGGTTGACCCCAGGACTTATTCTTTATAAGCCTAGTACTTATTCTATTGATATCTTTTTGCTGAACCACTAAGTTATGGGGATGTAAACACACCAACACTGGTTGTCAAGTGATGGTGGGGTGGACAAACACAGACACATAAATACATACATACATACATTTATATATATATATATATATATATCAGTGGTGTGCGGGTGACTTCCGGGGTTGGGCATGCAAAATGTTCGTATTCCTACAATTTACATATGGGAGATTCTGAATATGCAATCACCCCCGTATGATCTAGAATAAGCAGGGAATAAAAAATGGCTCTCTAGAGATGAGCCTGAAATAAGTGTATTGTTTGCATTATTCTCTCTCTTCGAAACATCAGTACTTCTCCACCCTCACTCTCCCTTAAAAAGTCTAAAAGTCATAAGTGAAATGTAATGAAGATGAAATTGGATTCTGTTAATATTTTTGCATATTTGGAATCTTTGTTAAAGGTAGGAATCTGAAAATTTTTTTTCGGAAAATTCGTTTTTCAAAGGGGTGCAGACTCATTAGCACATGGAGGAAATGCTTCATGACATTTTGTTCATGTTTACATTCTCAGTTCAAATTCCACCAAGATCGATTTTGCCTTTCACCCTTTCAGGGTCGATAAAATTAGTACCAGTTGAACACTGGGTTGACTGGCCCTTTTCCCCCAAATTTCAGGCCTTGTGCCAATAGTAGAAAGAAATATGAATGGGTGTTTTATAAATTACCGGTTTATAAAAGGGTTGGGATTTTGGTCAGAACAAAATGAAAGAGAGTGTCATGAAGAAAAGAGGGGAGGAAGGAGGAGAGTTAGGAGAAGAAGAAGAAGAAGAAGAAGGAGAGAAATATATTGAGAATAGAAGGAAAGCATCTGATTGGTTGTTAAATAAAAGAAGGTGAAATGGTGAAATGGTATAGAAGATTCTACAGACAGAAACGGGTTCAAATTCTCTTGCTAAGAAATGTCAGTTTGAAGATTATTTGCAATTCTCCTCCAAAATATCTTTGAACAAAACAGAAGAAATAGCTTTGATATGAAATCTGGATTAAGAAGGTGAACTTGAAATATACAAAGGATTTTTATTTCCACTGTTTGGTCAATAGAGGCCATTTTCTGGTGCTACCTGTATTCTATTATTTCCAATGTATTCTCTTGACTAGGCATTCCGTTTCTTTCAATGAAAGCTTTAAATAGACCTTTCTAGCAGAAACAGGAATATTGTTTGGGAATAGGGTTGAATGTTAATAGGTCTTCTGGTAAATGTTCCAAACGTGTGTCTGTGTAGAATGCTTGACAAAAAAAGAGGTGTCTTTTGTCTTTTATTAGCTTTCACTCATTTGATTGTGGCCATGCTGGAGTGCCACCTCGAAAGGTTTAATCTAACAAATCAACCTCAGTACTTATTTTTGTGATCTCCCTCTTTTATTCAACCACTGAGTTATGAGGATGTAAACAAACAAACACAGGTTGTCAATGAGTACTATAGGACAAATGCAACACAAACACAGAGACACACACACACACACATTATTTATATGCATACATATATATACATAAGGACAAGAAAGGAATATTGCGGATGCAATTTAGCCATGAAAAGATCGGAAAGGTTTGGTGTTTTGCCCTTTTATGATGGGGAAAAGGTGTAGTATAAAAGCAAAATACTCAGCCTTTCTGCTGTTTCCATGGTTACACTGAGTTTGAACTATTCCTTTCATGTCTGTATGAGATGATACACATGCGATGATTCTAAAAAGCAAACAAAAAAAGTTTGTTACATGGGTTCATACATATATTATCTATGTGTGTATGTGTGTGTGCATGTATCATTACCATCATCAACATCACCACCACCACCACCACCACCACCACCACCACTATCCACCACCACCATCCTTGTGATGAACAAGGATGGAGGTGCGGCTGATGGGAAATGCAAGAATGGAGAGGTTGGTAAGGTGAGAGAGCTAGCATTTCACATATGGTTACTCGAATTATCCAGTGTGAAGGTTGGACATGGGAAACTTGAAGAACAAGATGTACCGTGCCTCTATTTGTAGTCATAGAAAACACTCTCCCCTTACCATTAAATATTGGTTTAAACATCTTGTCTGCACTTCTTTTTACACACATATACACACATAAATATATATGTACACCTGCAAGGATGCATCCACGTATACATACATATATACATACATACATACATACATATATATATATATATATATATATATTTATATATATATATATGTATATATATTCATATATATATGTTTATAAATATACACATATACACACACAGACATATAAATACACATATATACATATATGTGTGTGTGTGTGTGTGTGTGTGCATGTGTGTGCATGTGTGTGTGTGTGTGTGTGCATGTGTGTGTGTATGCATGTAAAAATATACTTATATGTAATGTAAAAAAAATAATAATTCTTCAGTATGAAGAATCCCAATTGAAAAATATGGAATTTGATGAGCAAAGGGTGCAAAAACTTCAGAAATGTGTTGAATAGTTGAAAAAGTCCTGAGGGTTAAAGAATATGAAAGGTAAAAAAAACAAAAAACAATCAATAAACTGAAAATAATTGAGAAAAGAGAGATAAAAAGAAAGATTAATGATAATAAATTCGATAGAGAAAATCTGGGAACTAAATGCTGTGAATACTTTTATGTCTTACACTAAAGTGTGGACACAGCAGACACAAAGGACATAGATAATGAAATGACCTGAGGTTTTTACCAATTACTTTTGATTTCCTTTCATATAACCTTTGTGTCTGCCTCCACAATTAGTTTCAGAAAAAGATACATTCTAAACTCGTTCTTCCAATGGTCATCAAAGATATTTAATGTAAATAGAACATTGGGCCTCTGGAAACTGAAATTTTCTTGTCAATAAGAAAATAGTTCGTACTTATTTTGAAGACCGATGGAGAGGATAATAAATCATGTGAGCTGAGATTTGAACTCTGTATCTGAAAGATACTCTCTCCTTTGCTTTCCACAATGAGGGTCCCAGAACAACAGAACAGCATCCTCGTAAAACGATCAACAGAACAGCTTGTGCGTAAAATTAACGTACAAGTGGCTGAGCACTCCACAGACACGTGTACCCTTAATGTAGCTATCAGGAAGATTCACTGTGACACAGAGTGTGACAAGACTGGCCCTTTGAAATAGAGGTACTACTCAATTTTGCCGGCTGAGTGGACTGAAGCAATGTGAAATAAAAATACCTTGCTGAAGGAAACAACGTGTTGCTGGGAATTGAACCCATGACTTTATGATCGGGAGCTGAATGCCCTAACCACTAAGCCATGTGCCTTCACCTATAAAATATATCATAACCATCAAGTCAAGCTCTCTCCTCAATTCTTTTACTTCTCTTAATAAGTCTTTTAAAATTTGGCACAAAACCATCAAGTTTCGTGGCTGGAATTTTTGACGGCATCCACCCTAGAACTGGACCTTCATTTTATGGAACCTGAAATGAGGAAAAGCAAATTTGACCTTGGCAGTATTTAACCCTTTAATATTCTTTTCTACTCAAGGCACAAGGCCTGAAATTTTGGGGAAGGGGGGCCAGCTGATTAGATTGACCCCAGTATACAACTGGTACTTAATTTATCAATCCTGAAATGATGAAACGCAAAGTCAACCTCGGTGGAATTTGAACTCAGAATGCAAAGACATGAAATACCGCTAAGCATTTCGCCCAGCGTGCTAACGGTTTTGCTAGCTCACTTCCTTGATGATGATGATGATGATGACAATATTGATGATGATGGTGATGATGAGGGTAAGGAGGGGGAGAACGAATGATGACAATAGCTATGATGAAGAATATAAGAAGAGATTAAAATATAGGAAGAAAAGTAGAAAAGTTTATTGCAATTAAAACAAAAAAGAAAAAAGAAAGAAAGAACTTTCACAACCATGGTTTAATTATCTTGCTGTTTTATGATGATTTTGAAAGTAGATTTACGATCGGTGTTGGCCTAGAAATCTTATGGGAAAGAGAGAAAAAGTCTTTTTCTTTCTTAAATGAAAATATACTCCAAAGTACACGTGGATGGTTTTATATAAAATAACAGAATAATATATAGGAAACAATGAAAGAATGTAAACAAACCACAACATAATGATATGGTGCTGGGGTAAGTCTTGGAAAAAATGTGTGTGCATGTGGGAGTGTGTTTGTGTGTGTGTGTGCACGTGTGTGCATGCATTTATGTGTACACAGATACACACACATACACAAATACACACACATACACAAATACACACACATATATATGTAATGCAGACGCATGCACACATGCACAAACAGCACAAAAAAATGCAAAACAAGGGAGAAAGAGAAAAGGAAAAAAAAAATCTGATTAAAGGTGTTTCATTTAATGATTAAAAACAATAGAAAGAAACAGAAATATAAAAAAATACAAACTTATTCAAAATAAGATTCAATTTATGAAAAGTAATTATGTTCTTTTACTGTTTTTTTATTTAATTTTTTTTCCTTTTTGTTTTTGCGTTCAACACAGTGAGTTTAATTTGAACAAACAAGGCCTAAGATTAAAGAGAATTATATAGTACAAATAATAATAATAATAATAATAATAGTAATGAAATTTTTCGCTATGGAACTGAGAAGGAGAAACAAAGAATGTGAACAGCAAAAAAGGAAGGAACTATTTCGAAATTTGTCACATGATGTTTAGTTTGGAAAATAATTAAAACAGCAAGTTGATTAGGTTAAGCCAATACTTTTAATAAAACAATCAACTTTTTCAAGTCATTATTCTATCCTTTGTGTCATTTACAGGTAAAAATTGTTTA
>NC_068985.1:87096967-87106144 GCF_001194135.2 Octopus bimaculoides
GGGGGGGGGATATATAAAATAACAATATAAAATCAAATCAAGATCAAACGCAATAATTTTGTTTATTTCATTTATGTATTCTTGTTATTGTTGTTGTCACTCATCTTCTTCTTCTAATCATCATGATCATGATCATCATTATTATTATTGTTATTATTGTAGTTCTCATCACTAAAACTAGCACATGATATCCAAAAATGGGTGGGGAGAACCACAATTCAATAAAATTCCTTTGAACAAAGTTTGCTGAATCAGAAAAAAACAAAAAAGCAAAACATAAAAATAATAAAGAGAATAAAGAATATTGGATGGAATTATAAAACCCTGGCAGAGCTGCTAGTCTTTGGTTTCTCTGATATTTGCAGTTGAAATATTTCACAGTTTAAAGGTCAATGAATTTACTTGTATCTCGTTAATAACTCACTAATGAACGATAAGAAGTGTTAGGCTCAGAGTTTCATCTTGAAGTTTCCAGTTTGGTTAAGAGGTTTGCTCCCCAACCGCAAGGTTCAATCCCAGCATGGGAAAGTGATTTCTACTTTAGCCTCAAGGTTGAGTGGGGTTTGGGATATGGAAACGGTGCACAATGTAAAGTAGCTGGCACTAAGAAGAGGATCCAGATTCTGAGTTCGATTCTAGGCAGTGACCTGAATAATAATAATAATAATAATAATAATAATAATAATAATAATAATAATAATATTAATAATAACATCAAAAAATACCTGAGGAATGAGAACCCAGGTTCAGAATTTCCCCAAGACACCTGATGAAGGCTGGAGGGTATATCAGCTGAAACGTTGTGTTAACAACAAACAAGATGAGGACAAATATTCGTCAAATGTAAATAATGTAAATAAAGTAAATAATGTTCTTCAGTAGTTTAGTGACTGTAGGCAGTGTAGCATCATTGATCCTTTTTAGGGCTCTGCAACTGGTGAGAGAAAAGTAGCAGCTTATATTGCAGAACATGGTCTGAATGTTTATAGACAGGGATACTTGATCTCCAGCAAGCAGCAGCCATTCACGAAGATGTCTGAACACAGATGCTTTATATAGGAAATATAATATAACTCAGTGTGGCCAGAACAGTTCAAATGGAACCAGTAAAAGAGTGAATAATATTGCCATTCCATAAATCAAACTGACAGCTTCCAGAATGTTTTGGTAAAAGACAGAGAGAGAGAAATAAAACATCGTTTTCATTTTACACCCTTTTTTCCAGGTTGGGATGGGTTGGATGCATTTAGGTTTCTCAGCATCAGCACACACTAATGTCATTGTGTGTGTGTGTGTGCGTATGTGTGTGTGTATGCATGTAAGCACCTATGTATGTGTGTGCACATATATATGTATGTATGCTTTTATATATGTATGTATATGCGTGGGTGGGAGTGGAGGTACATACATCATCATCATCATCCCCATTTAACGTCCGTTTTCCATGCATACATGGGTTGGACAGTTTAACCAATGTCTGGATTGAACCTGAATCTATGTAACTAGAAGCAAATATGTTCATTAGGAAGAGACAAAGAACAACAACTGCGAACACTCAGAACAGAATGCTGTAATACAAAATGGATATCAGTTCAGTGCTCACTTACATTCTATTCAGCAAAGAAACAAAAAAATGTTTAATTTTCTAATGAAATTTAAATATTTGTGAATAATGTCAGATTTACGTTTATAAACAGCAACCTATTTCAGTTGGTATTGATTTATTTAGGCTTTTTTTTTTGTTAACCAAATCAAAGATTTGCTGTCATATTAAATCAGAAATATTTAATGTTTTAGGTTTTTAAAATATTTTTTATTGGTAAAAATCTAGATATAGAGATATAGAGATCTGCTTTGCCATTGACATCGTGGATCTTCTCTTAGCATTCCAGGATTCCATACTAAATTATTTAAATGGTATGCAGACAGACTAAGATTTTTAAAATGGAAGAAAGAAATTGAAAATAAATAGTTAAATAAATAAACTGATAAGTGAATAGACTATGTAAAAATAAAGAAATAACTACAACAAATAGAATTCTGTGATTGCAAATGAGGATTACATTGTTTGTATTGGATATTGTAATGATAGCTTAATATTCCTAGAGAATAAAATACAAAAAGAAAAGAAACAGAAAGTAATTTTAAAAAAGTAAAAAGAAGAAAAAGGAAAGAAATAAAAGAGAAATATAATGAAGAAGAAAACAAGAAGAAAAAGTCATTGAAGACAATTGCACTCTCTTGGCATATATTTTTGGTACCATTTTTAATCCTTTATTATGCATTCAAGAATGCCACTGGAGATAAGAACCAATTGATTTTGTAGCAGGTATCCAACTGAAATTCCAATAGCATTATTTCATTAATCAATAAATATTAAGATTTCAATCAAGATAGCACTTTTCTTTGACTGAAATACTAAACCAGAACATAACAACAAATAGTTCCTTACTTCAGCAATTGATAACAGAGTGGCTGTTGATGAATTTATTACTTTTTGCTTCTACTTGTTAGAGATGGAACTACATGTAAATATGTATGTTTGTGTGTGTCTGCATGTGTATGTCTGTATGCATGTGGGTGCATTTGTATATGTGTATTATGTCTGTTCTTAAAATGACTTATTGTTTGCTCAATAAACTCTATCTTAAGGTCATTCAATAGACAATATGTTTATAGATGGTGAAATTTGATCTCTAGCAAACAACAGCCATCATGAAGATTCCTATACACATATGCTTTATATATGAAATATAATATAATAGCTCAGTACAACTACAGCTGATTGAATGTAACTAGTAAAAGAGTAAATGATATTGCCATGCCATATATCAAAATGACATCTTCCAGAACGCTTTGGTAAAAGATAAATGAACAAAAGTTTAAATTTACTTAGCAGTTTATTTCTTGGTGTTGAAATAGTAAATTGTCATAATCATTTTTATACCCATTTTCTACCATGCTGCTAGACTTTAATCATTCTGTATCTGAGAACTTCATCATATCATTGGTACTTGAGAATTTATACTTGATGGAACTAAAGAGTCTTCTCTATACTGTAATAATTTCTACTCAGAGTAGTTACCACCAACCCTTTGGCATTTAAACTGATCATATCTGGCCAAAATATTTTACCTCGTTTATGTTGACACGGACAAGGTTTGACCTCTCACACCTACCATACAATGTCCTTCCAAGACTTAAACAATCACATCATTGAAATCTCAGCGCTATCAGATAATCCATGATTAATTCAAAACAATGTGAATCAATAAGCATTGGATTTGACCGAGTAATCTGAATGTTGAGGGGTTAAATCATGATATAAAAATATTTAAGAAGTTTCCAATAAATATTTTTATATCACCACTCAGCTAAATCCATTTAATTTCCTATGGTTCATGTTGTATCATGAAGGTTCTCAAAATTTTCTTCCTGGATATCCCTTTAGCATGTCTGGGCAGTTTGGGGGTTGCAGGTCATGAAAATATATTATTTGGTATTAATTTAATTTAATGAGTCCATTTCCAATCATGATCAGTTTAGTCTTTGATGTTGATAAGAAGAAAAAAAATATATATACTAGTCAAATTCTGGGAGTGGTACTATGAACTTTTCCCATCTTCAATTTTTTTTTTTGTGATGTTTTGCAATATTTGTCCTAGTTCTTTGCATTCTGAGTTCAAATCCTTCCATGGATCATAGGTGTAATCTGTTCCCTGGTTTATTTAACACTACCATAAATTTGGGGACTTTTAGCAGAGAAGACCACTCTGTCAGAAGCATTTGTGATAGATTTCTGGTTTGCAGAAGCAGCAGTCGTCTTCCTTGTTTCTCTCTAGTCTTGGAGGCACCATAAATAATCAGGAAATTGCTATTTCTCCATGACTACAGAAATTATTTTAAAAATCACAAAAAAATGAGATGCAAGCTGAGGCTTAGTTTGGAATTTTGTGTTCAAGTCCATTTAATTTCACATTTATCATCCGTGCAATAGGCAAGGCATGAATGTCATAACTTCTCATTTTCACTTAGCTATAATTTAATTCTTCATCCTAATTGAGGCAATGAAAGAGCTTTCAAACAGTCAGTCAATCATTTAGAAATAACACAGCCTATCATAATAATATGATTTATAAAGTACACTATACTTCAAAACCAAAATTGTGATTGCCACGACTGGAGTGTCATTGATCTGAGATTTAGTCAAATGATATTGACCTGGGATTAAGCAATAGCACTTCTTGTCATCATTACTTCTGTTGCTGTCATTGGTGCCGTCATCATCGTTGTTGTTGGTGGTTGTGGTGGTGGCTTTGGCTATGTCACTGATGTTATCACCATAAATTTTGTCAGAAATGACAAAACTGGGTGTTTTCAGCCCTTTTAGAAGGGTTTAGAGTTATTTTGAGTTAGTCTAAGGTCTTAAGTTGTTTCAGAGAATAGAATACTGTGGCACTCATTCCACAGTATTGATATAATCAAATGAAATCGTTGCAACTGAGAAGTGAAACCTCAGTCACATTTTACTGTTGGTTCACTTCTTCCTCTGCAAGGTTTATCAACTCCCCTTCTTGTTCAATAATTACCATCTTTCGTATTGATCGAATGAACAATGACATTGTTACTTTTCACTCTGGTATCTGGCATTTGCCAGTTTGGCTTGCTAAGGGACGACATCTTGTGTCTCATTTCAAACATAAATAAATAATTCTAAGATTTGGATTACAGTTGTATTAATCTTGATCAAATTATTTCCCTGCATTGCAGCATCAGCACCGTTAAGGTGAAAAGTTTGTGTTCGTAATACATAACAAGTTGACATCGAGAAGCAAAGGGTCTCTATGCTAGGAAATGTCTCAATACTCTATAAGCTCTTCTATGAATTCCACTGCTTCCAAAATCTAAACGGGGTTAATTAGAGATTGTGGAGATGCTGGAGATTATAGATTCAAGAACTTAAAATTTAGTTTCATGGTGCTCTAAAGACATAAATTATTTAGCATATAAGACCATTATTGTGACACACAGGCAACTTCTGTTTGTATGAAATACATTTAACACTTCAGATATTTAACTGCCAAACTTTACAAATAAAAATTGTATTTATGTAACTCCATGTTATTTTCTCTTGTATCCAGCACATATGGTTTTATATTCTGCTTCAAGGTAAACCAAGCCGTTGACCTAGTTTTGATTCTCATTTAGTTGCATGAACTTTGGTCTTCTGTGTTCAAAACTTGTTGAGGTCAACTTGGAATTTCATCTTCCTGCAGGTGATAAACAAGTAAAGTATCATTCTATAACAGGGGTACAGTTATATTTCTATAAAGCCTCCAAGACATAGTTGAAATTATGATGAAATACAAAGTGTACATTCGCTTTATAAAGTACAAAGAGTACATTCCTAAAACAGGAAAAGCTTGAATGTTATATTTATGTGATGCAATGGATAAGAATATTAACTAACCATTACTGTGAAAACAGAGATATCAAGTTCAAATCCTGTGCTATCCAGGAATATGAAACCAGGCAATGACCAAAGACAGTGGAGATGTTAATATTGATTTCAGATTTTGGCCCAAGGCCAGCAGTTTCTAGTGATGGGAAATCAACAGTTTCTAGTGATGGGAAATCAACATTTCCCATCACTAGAATTATCCGTCAAATGTAAATAATGTAAATATTGTTTTTGTTATTTACATTCTGACAATAGAACTTTTCGTCTTTGTTTGAAAGCAGTTGCTGCTTCAGTGGAACAATTGAAAACAGAACACCAAACACTTTACAAGGCATTATTGATATCACTTGAAGTGTTGTAGCAGCATCAGTTCAAGAAGAGGTGCCTGACCCATAACAAAAGGAAAAGGTCCTCTCTACCTGCTATACTTTAGATACAGGGTATGAGATACCTTTTAACCTAGTGTCAGCAGTAGAGATGTTGCCTTCTCACTAGCAAGACAGAAACATCCTGAAAGATCCCAAGGAATCGTGTCTATACTATGTCTTTAATTATCTGAGGCAACATAATTGACTTGATGAATAGGAAAGGAATGTGATGAAGGAAAGACAACAAGAAAGAGGAAGGTGGGTGTGTGGGTGATAAGGAGAGGGGAGAATTAGATAAACACACACACACACATGAACACACACGTGCACACACACATGTGTACACAGACACACACATACACACACATACACACACATCCTAATTAATAATTGGCATTGTTTTGCACATTGTTCTTACTTTTAGGTTTGAATCTGTTGTCAAATGACTGCTATTAATTAACCAGATTTTCTTCATCTTTTTTTTGTCTGGAAATACACATACACATTCACACATACATTCATACTGTTACACATGCACGTACATGCACTCACACTCATATAACACCGACATGCACACACACATAGACACACATGCACATAGATAGATACATACACACATATACAACCACATAGATGTATGTACATATTTGTGTGTTTAATTTTAGAATAGCAATAGAGAAAATATTGATAATTAATTGCGATTATTTGACGACAAATTCAAACTGTAACTAAGAGTAATGTGTGCAAAAAAGAAAAATTGTTAATAATTATTAATTATATTATATTAATTATACAATAATATATTTGGTTAACATAAAATATATCTTTTCATGGTTGAAATAATGTTATTTTATATTGGGAAGTAAAAATAACAAAACAACAACAAAACGTTACTCGTATCTCATTGTACGACTGTGTCAATTAAATTAATTCTGAGTAATTATGAATTATATAACTGACAGAATGTAATTTAAATTCATCTTATGTAAAAATATGAATCCTAATATTTTCAAAATAATGATTAACGACAAACAACCCATGCATAACAATTAATTTCTCTTTAGAATTATTGATTTCAGAATATGTAACTGAATTAGGAAGAAATCTACCAGTAAGTTTAATATGTCTGTACTGTCACAACCTCTGCCAGAAGATTCTTGAAGAAGTCTATAAAGTTATATAGGTTTTGTTATTAAATTCATCAAGTTATGGCAGTAATCGGAGAGCAGAGTCTTTCTGTTTCTTTCTTTTCAGTCAATGCATGGAGTTATAATAGGAAAAATATTTATGTTATAAATGAAATGACTGTAGATTAGACAGGAGAAGTGGTGATGGCTTTTAATTGAATCTAAATTAGGGAAAAGGTTTTACCATAGATGGTGCATGCATATGATGAATGCTGTTAGAACTAGTCCTGTGTTAGTTACATATTGGTACATAATCTCTCAGCCAACAACCTTCATAGACTCTCTTAGACTAATGAGATTCATCCCATAAAGGTACTTCTTAACTTTTATGTTTACCATATTTCTAATTGAAATACATTGCCTTTTCTTTCAATTATTTTTGAAAAAATGAAGAATTCTGAAAAATAAACTTTCCATTATGACAATGGCGCTTGGAAGATCATCATCATCATCATCGTTTAACGTCCGCTTTCCATGCTACCATGGGTTGGACGATTTGACTGAGGACTGGTGAACCAGATGGCTACACTAGGCTCCAATCTGATTTGGCATAATTTCTACAGCAGGATGCCCTTCCTAACACCAACCACTCCGAGAGTGTAGTGGGTGCAAAAATGTAATTTAGATCACTTTAACACTTTTGTTTCCATTTGGAACGTGCTGGTGGCACAGGAAAAGTGCCATCTGAATGTGGTCGATGCCAGTCTCTCCACTGACTGGCTCCTGTGCCAGTGGAATGTTAAAAGCACCATCCAAATGTGGTCGATACCAGTGCTGCCTGACTGGCTCTTATGCTGGTGGCACATAAAAAGCACCCACTACACTCTTGGAGTGGTTGGTGTTAGGAAGGGCATCCAACCGTAGAAACATTGCCAGATCAGATTGGAACCTGGTGCAGCCTTCTGGCTTGCCAATCCCCAGCCAAACTGTCCAACCCATGCCAGCATGGAAAACGAATGTTAAATGATGATGACAATGATGATAATGAAACTGACATGAAATTTTAATGGGAGATTGAAAATGAACAATGCTACTTGTATGATTGTGTTTTACAACTAACGATCACATGATATCAAGATAAGGTAAAACAATACAAACATACAAACATACAAATTCACAGCTATACCAGTAATTAGAGTATTTAGTTTTGTGAGTAAATACTTAAGTAGCAATTTGACAATCTAGATCAGTGGTTCTCAACTGGGGACCATATAAGATTTCTAGGGTCCATGCAACAAAATCATGAACTGAGATCCACAATGGTATTTTAAGGCTCCCTGTAAACATTTTGCTTTAGATGTGTGTCATTGGTTATGTAGTGCAAGAAACAGCTGGGTTGCTTTCTTTAGCATTTTACATAAATCAAACTATACAAGTTTATGTGCGAGAAACAAAGTAGGAAGTTTGAAAGAAGTTTCTATAAAACTAGTTTTTAAACATCAAATTGCTATTGAGGACCACAAGAATGAAATTTTAATCAAAAGGGGTCCATTGTTGGGAACCCCTAATCTAGATAAACTAATGGATTTAAGAGAAAGAAATCAAACAATTCAAATACAATGTGTAAGTGGAACAGTAAAAATGTGCAAGACGTTTCTCAAGTTTAAAATGTGACATTGTTTTCATTACTTACATTCCAATAACTGAGTTTTGTATCTTTGTTAGAACTTATGAAGAAAGACAGAGAAAACAAATTGGTTGCTTTTTTAGAAAAGAAAGAAAAAGGAACAAAAAAAATGTCAAATAAAGGCCTGGGCGTAGAAGGAAGAGGGAGATGCAAGGGTTGAGGTAGGAGGATGAGACTGTGAACAAGTTATTTTGTCTGTACATAAGCTATAATGGTTGTATTGACCTGTACAAGGCAAAAAGTCAAATAGTCAAATAAAATATGTTTCCAATATTGTTATTATATCAAAAATAAAACAATAAGACATAGAAATCTTATATAATGGCATAATAATAATAATAATAATAATAATAATAATAATAATAATAATAATAATAATAATAATAATAATAATAATAATAATAATGCTAATAATAGTAAACACTTTTCCTCAAAATACTCTCCCCATCTAAAATATATTTTTGCAAATAATTTATGAGTATGTCACATGCCTTTCACTAAATAAAGTAGAAAAATCTAATTTTGACTTACTAG
>NC_068985.1:87106559-87108275 GCF_001194135.2 Octopus bimaculoides
ATATATATATATATATATATATATATATATATATATATATACACACATGCATAAGAAATATACATATGCCTATGTCTATATATATATGTCAAGATTATCACTATCATCATCATTTTAACATCCTTCTTCCTGCTTGCATATGAGTCAGATGGAATTCATTGAGACAGATTGTCTATAGCAGGATGCCTTCCCTGTTGCCAACACATGCATGTTTCCAAGTAACATAATATTTCTCCTCAGTTAGATGTGTTTCATCTATACATATATACACACACATATAAGCATATATATATGTAGTTTACTGTTCTGCTAAGGTAAGATTAACAAAGAGGTACTCCATCCACTGAAAGATAAATATCATTTCATGTACACTGTATAAAGATATGAGCTACTGATGGTTTCTTGCTGTGAAGATACCTGGCTTGGTAGGTATTATAATGTGTCTTCTATCTCCAAGCAATCTTTGAGCTCTGAACATCTAGTCTGTTCTATTTGAATATCAGAATAGATGTTGGTACATGAGAAACCACAAGAAAAACGAGAAGAAGGGTGATGATGTACATCATCATCGTCATTTAACGTCTGCTTTCCATGCTAGCATGGGTTAGATGCTTTGACTGCAACTGGTAAACCGGAGAGATGCACCATCTTCCAATCTGATTTGGCATGGTTTCTATGCCTGGATGCCCTACCTAATGCCAACTACTCCAGGAATGTAATGGGTGCTTTTATGTGCCACCAGCTCAGGTGCTGTTTACATGGCACCAGCAACGACCATGACTAGGATAGTGAGATAAAGACAGTTATGGCTGGTTCATTGGGTTAACCAGAGTTTTTGTGTCCATAATGTGCTTAGCTTCACATATTTTTTGTCAGACCCTAATAGCCAGTGGCCTTTAACCTCTGTTTGAAGCAGAGGGAGAAAAGGTCACAAGGCTACTTTTTGATCACATAAACAAAGAGAGAAAGGTCAAGTGTAAGGAATTGTCTCCCTTAGACCACTATCCAGAATCCATTCACTCATCTTGTGGGTTCCCAGTAGAAATCGTGTGAAATGTAAGCAGGGGCTGAAGATTTTCTTCCTACAAGTTAAAATATTCCCCAGTTTGAGGGAGTTCGTTAATATCCTGGCCTATTCTGCCATGTACAGCCTGCAATGTTTGCTCCTGTTCATGTAGGCTTTTCTAGGATCTTCAATGTGTTTACATGTGGAGTCCCTTCGTCCTTCAGGCACCACATGTGGCTAGCCAAGGGGATGGCATAACGTCACTCTCGGACCCCAAATAAGGATTTATGGTTGGAGAAGAACTGCTTCAAGGTGTTTCTGGAACATATTTTCAAATGCTGCTGTTTACATTGCTGTTTCTGTTGATGTTGGTGCTGCTACTTCTGGTGTACCATAGCATACCATTCACATATTCAACCTCTCCCTGTGGATCACTTGGGAGATTCCAGTAGATGTGTCCTTATTAAATTGTTTTAAAAGACATTTTAAAATAAGGACATTGTAATCCCTGGATGTGCGGATTACATTCAGTGTTCTGGTGATAATCTATTTCTTATAACTCTCACTGAATTGGCTTCTCAAGGGAATTAAAATATTTAATCTATATCATACAATGCTCCATGTAAATATATACAATCATCATTTAACAACCACATATATACATATATATATATATATATATATATATATATATATATATATATGACACA
>NC_068985.1:87108819-87111409 GCF_001194135.2 Octopus bimaculoides
ATGTGTGGAAGACACATGAAAGCTTTCGAGCGGGATCGATGCCAGTGCCCCTGGACTGGCTCATGTGCGGGCGACACATGAAATCATTCGAGCGAGATCGTTGCCGGTGCCCCTGGACTGGCTCTTGTGTGGGTGGCACATAAAAGACACCATTTCGAGCATGGCCGTTTTCGTGCGGGTGACACGTAAAAGCACCCACTACACTCTCTGAGTGGTTGGCGTTAGGAAGGGCATCCAGCTGTAGAAACTCTGCCAAATTAGATTGGAGCCTGGTGTTGCCATCCGGTTTCACCAGTCCTCAGTCAAATCGTCCAACCCATGCTAGCATGGAAGGCGGACGTTAAACGATGATGATAATGATGATGATGATAAATAGATAGATAGATACATACATACATGCATGCATACAAACATACATATATGTATATAGACATGTATGTATGTATGTATGTATAAAATCTGTAGCTGGCCTTATTGGCATTGCTTTCTAAATCACGGCTTTTGTCATGTTTCCCAATGCTTCAAGCAAGCTACAATTCTTCTGTATATCGTGTATATTCACCAATACATAAATGTTTATAAACACGCGCACGCACACACACACACACACACACACACACACACACACACACACACACACACACGCACGCACACTCACTCACACCTGTGCACACACTTCTGGCAGTGCTGACCATCTCAAACTTGGCTGACTGATTTCCAATTTTCCAATTAAAACTGATCAACTTAATTATTGTGAACCTTACTGATGCCTTCCACTCAGGTCAATGGTCATGTGACTTCAACGGCTGGACTGAGTGTCTTGAATATATATACAGTGATCAACAAACATACTCTATGCTTACACAAGCACACACATATATATACGCATATATATATATATATATATATGTATATATATATATATATATATATACACATACATATAGATATATAAAAATTAATATAGTCAGCAGTGTGCAATGTTTCAGGAAAAAACACCTACGCTGCCAGAAATAAGAGCTAAAAAACTCTAATGCTGTAGTTAAAGCACATAATAATTCCTAGCAATGTAGGTATTCTAACACCCTAGTCATATATAGGGACAATTATACATACATACATACATACACATATTCACACACACACACACACACCATTATCATCATCATCATCATCATCATCATCATCATCATCATCGTTTAACATCTATTGTCCATGCTGGCATGGGTTAGACGGTTTGATTGGACTGGCACACTGGAAGGCTGCACCAGGATCCAGTCTGATTTGGAAGGGTTTTCTACAGCTGGATGCCTTTCCTAACGCTAACTCATTCCAGGAGTGTCTAAAATTAATCAGGTCAGACATGGGTCTCAGTAATAACAACAGCCAATGAAATATCGATTTTAAATTTTTGTCTCAAGATCAGCAATTTCAAGGGTGGTGATAAAGTGATTAAATCGACCCCAAGTGTCCAACTGGTATTTATTTTATCAACTCTGAAAGGATGGATGGTAAAGTCAACCTCAGAGGAATTTGAAACCAGAACGTAAAAGACAGGCTAAATGGGTCTAAATAATGGTTCTGCCTGTTTCCTGCCTTTGGACAAGCAAATATTTGTAGCAGCTGAATGAAGCTTGCAGCATTGCCTAGTGGGGGTTTTGTGAAACCTATAGGAAGATACTTCTTCGTTTCCCCTCACATTGCAACACGAAAGTAGAAAGCCAATTGTTAATCTATTACAATGCTTTAAAGATATTTAATTGCTACTTGAGAATATCAAGTAACAGCTTTTCAAAACTACATTTTGTGGGTCTTATTAATGAGCAAGTAGATGATGCATGTGCACACACACACACACACAAACACATACGCACACACACACTAATATGTGTATATACGCATGTATATGTGCATATAAGCATACATTTTCATATAGGTATACGTACTTGTGTGTGTATATGAATATGTATTATCTGTATGCACGTTTATATGTGTATACACACATTTATATACATATATATATATATATATATATATATATATATGTGTGTGTGTGTAGGTGTGCATATGTATATAATATACACATGTGTATGTGTGTGTATATGTATATACATATACATACATGTATGCACACGTGTGAATGCCAGTCAATATATGTATAATGAGGTTGTTGTGTTGCATATTTCATGAACACAGTCAGCTAATGATTTCTGGTCTGATTAAAACTATTTGTTTGAAAGAAGAGTAGATTTTTTTCCTAAAGTGGCCGTTTGCTTTAGTTAAGTATAATTTATACAGTATTGTTCAAAAATTTCAGTCAAAATTATCATAGGAGACCCGTCTCTTGTGATGGTTTACAGATTGTGATGGTTTACAGATTTGCTTCAGGGAGTTACTTTCTATCAATAGCTTGGATAATCTTAGCTGATCAAAGTTTATTAATCTTCAATATTGTATGAGTGAGACCCTTCCTTACTTATGGTATACATATATTGTCTGTGTATATATGCATGAATTTATATCTATATCTATATCTATCTATCTATCTATCTATCTATATATATATATATATATATATATATATATATAT
>NC_068985.1:87111717-87121539 GCF_001194135.2 Octopus bimaculoides
TGTGTGTGTGTGTGTGTGTGTGTGTGTGTGTGTGTGTGTGTGTGTGTGTGTGTGTGTGTAATTCTGGGAAGGATGTCTGGGCACAGTGTTTTAGTTGAGGTCTCATATGACTAGACCCAACAACGGGGACACATGAAGTTGTAAATGGGCTGGAAATGTTAAGGTAGGCGCAGTACACATACAGCAAGCCTCAAGGAAGAGAGTCTGTTATGGTTATGACAGAAAAATCAGAGAAAGGGTACAAATAATATGTCTATAGTCCAGGGGTTATAATGTGTACATGAGTGATCGGAGGCACATTGAAGCAAAGTATTGTATGCCTATTACTATATAAAGTTCTTGTGCCTAATTAGTGTTCATTTAATTGATTCCCCAATCCCTCAAACATTGCTTGTTTCATCCTTATCTTTCATCCTGTTCACCTTGTTTTAAAACCTGCACATTCACTCTATGCACAATCTTGCAACCACAGTTCTGGCGCTCAAGCATCTTGATAAAATATGCATTATGCATAACTTGACAGTAGAGACACGACTAGTTATGCCCCGGATTAAAGGCAATATACGAATATCTCTACTTTGCATAGTAGATTCAAGATTCTTCAATTTCTGTTCCATCTTTCGCATCGATGCTGTTACAGCTTTAACTAATGTGGTTTATCTTGTATTTTATAGCGAGCACTCTCATGATAGCTATTTTATGGTAGGGGAAGTCAGATATGTTGATACAAAGCACATATGATTATATATATGTGTGTGTGTGTGTATGTCTGTATATAATATTACACATACATATTTATGTATACACACAGATACAGGTGTGTGTGTGTGTAAGATCATGTATCTGTGTATATGCATGCTTCTAAGTACTTCCTAAAATAATTGCTTCGAAATGTAAAATATAAAACACTGCAATAATAATGATAGTGATGATGATGATGATGCTGATGCTGATGGTGGTGATGATGATGATGATGATGATGATAATGATGATGATAATGATGATGATGATGATGATGATGATGACGACGACGACGACGACGATGATGACATAAAAACTCCTCTACTAGAATTACACAATTGCCCATTTCCTTAACAAATAACCATAATGTTTATGAGAAACGATCTCCTTCAAGAACAAATTATCAATAACTTTTCGATCAATATGTATACACTATTGAATTTCTGTGCACAATTGAGGAGAAATATGCACTCACTACTTAAAAAAAAAAAAGGAAACACGTAAGCATAAACAAGTACAGACACAGCGATTTATGCATGTGCAGATACATAAATCATTGTACACACTCCACACCATATACACACATATACACTTATGTATATGTATGTGTATTTGTATGTGTGTATATATATATATACATATATATATATATATATATATATATATATATATATATATATATATATATATATATATATATACACACACATATATGTTTGTATGTACCTATGTATATACATTTATATGAGTGTGTATATATATATATATGTACATATCTATATACATTTAGATATATGTGTGTGTGTGTATATATACGTACAAGGACACATACATAAACATGATGATAAATGTAGATTCAATAATCATTGAAAGATAACTTGTGCATTAAATACAAGAATATTCATGTATGCACACATACGTAGACATTATGTGTGTGTGTATATACTTACGTTATCATTATCATTCATTGTTATCATTTTAATGGGTTTCTTTTTTTTACTCAGGCTTGCATGGGTCAAATGTGACATTGTTGTGGCAGAATTTTCCACAGCTGGATGCACTCTCTGTCACTAACATTTAACTGTTTCCAAGAAAGGTAATATTACTCCCTATCTAAGAAATAACTAACATCCTGCACTGCTTTCACGGAGAATGGCAAACAAATGACACTATGTGTATTAATGTTGATGCATTGCTTACAATCAGAGTCTACAGTGGAAAGAAGCTCTCAATAGAGCTGAACAGCAGGTGTTTCAACCCTTTAATTCTCACACTCTGAGGGGGCCAGACTGTATTCAGGTCATGACCCCTGTGTGACATTCTGCTGACCCTTTTTCAACTCTTGAATGTCAGGGACTTGCATATTGAAACTGCTAGGAGGTTTTGTCTAATTGTAACTCTTCACATTTGACTCTGCTTTCAAACTTGTTTTGGCTGCCATAGTAAATTCTATATCGCCATGTGTGCTAAAGTTTATAAATATTTCCTTTCAAATGACAAAACATAATTTTTTAAACAAAAGTAATGTAGAATATAGTTAGAGACGCTCTAATATTTTCACTGAATAATTAGGGACTATCAAGAATATCAAAGTCAGTTATAAGCCCTCATTACATGCATCTACCAATTGCAACTATTTAAGCCCTAACATATGACTCAAAAGTCAGTCCTGTCCCACTAACTTTGTTATGTGTCATAGCAGTACTATGCTGGCAAAAAATACTGTCATTAATGCTGACATTGGTTTACAGTAAAACAATTTAAAACCAGATTTAATGACCATGAACACTCATTTAGAACTCCAGCTACAAAATGTGGCACCACACTGTTTCAGTTCAGTAAGCAACAAAGTTATAAAGAATTATAGAATATCTGAGAATATTTTGTAGCTGACACTTTCCTATTGCCAATTATTAAAGTTTTGCAGCCTGTGTATTGAAGATACACAGATAATAGATGAATTAAAGGTAAATGGGTAAATTTCATTATGAAACTAGAAAGGTTACCTTGTTTTCATAAGCTCATGACAAATCGTTTTCTGAATCTGTCTCTATTTATTTACCAAACACTCTTTCTCTTAATATCACTGGTAGAGTACTTTGAGGGAGCTTGATACCTAAACTGTTTTTACTAGATTTTGGGAGTAGAACTGGAAAGTCACTCAGCCCTGGAGTTGAGTTTATGACAACAAAGCTTTCTGATTCGATTAAATTTTATTCTATTAAGATTTATGAGCTTGAAGTCCATCTGAGAAGTTCTTGTTTGTTCAATATATTGGTTTCAAATTTTGGCACAAGGCCAGGAAATTCAAGGGAGCTGATAAATCAATTACATTGATGCTAGTAATCAACTGATACTTCTTTCATTGACCCTGAAAAGGTGAAAGTAAAGTCGACCTTTGTGTAATTTGAACTCAGAATGTAAAGACTAATGAAATGCTGCTAACCATTATTCCCAGCTTGCTAACAACCCTGCTAGTCCCCCCCCCCTATCTGTTGAATACATTAAGGTGTTCAATGTGTTGCTCTTCCTTTGACTCCAAAAGGAGGAGGCTTTCATGTTACATTTTGAGCTGGTGCCAAATCTGTGAGAATAGTCAAGATGTGGTGCACTCTCTGACATCCAGTTCTTTCTTCCAAATCTGAACATGCACACAGGAAGAAAAGCTTTTCTGTTTTGCTCTAACCACTTATCCTCTTCAAGATATTTCCTTCATCTTTCTTATTCACAAAAGTCGACCAGGGAAGCTTCAGTGATCTTTTATTTATTTATTTAATTCCTCTTTTCCAGTTTTTCCATATGAGAAATGGATTGTTGAGAGCTTTAGAAATGTATGAGTCTTTTCATCGAAAGGAATCTCCTGCCTTTGAGAGCCATGAATTCTTTTTATCATACACGCATACACACATATATATAGATGTACACATACACACACACACACACACACTCACAAATGTATGTATATAAAAAGAAAAAGATGATTCATCCACAGGTATACAGACTGAAAGATGATCAGGTACTGAAAAAAAGTATTCAGTTTTTCACCAGAAGTAAACCTGTATTAACAATCGCCATCTTTATATCTTTTGTGGATTTTAACACAGAAGACAGGAAAATATTACGTGTTTTTATTTTAGCCATTTAAATGGTGAAATATATCAGGTGTTCTATGCATAATGTGTGGAGCATTATCTGATGATCTTTTGACAGCCACATATATTTTTAAGTAGTGTGTGTTTATTTGCATGTATGCATACAAGTATGCTTTATGTGTGTCTATATATATATGTATGTATGTAGGTATATATATATATATATGTATATATATATGTAAATAAACATATACATACATATATCATCATCACCATCATCAACATCATCATCATAAGCATCATCATCATCATCACCATTATCGTCATCATCATCATCATCATCAAATCCATTTCCCATGCTGGCATGGTTTGGATGGTTTGACCAGTGCTGGCAAGCCAGAATGCTACACCAGGTCTCAGCAGCTCTGGCACAGGTCTCTTGCTGGTTAATCTTCTTAATACTTCTGCGGTGAAGAACGGGTCTTCTTGAGTACAGCAAGGGGCTAGGTATCTTGGCCCTTTGTGATCCTGTCTGAAAAGTTCAACATCCTGAGGTCAACTTTCAGCGCATCTATGGATAGTTTTAGTGAAGCGTTGTATGATATTACACTAAAGAAACTGGGAGGTGGGGTGGGGTAAGGTCGCAACAATAAGAAAAGGAAAGAAAGTGGGAATGTTACCTTATATTTCTATATTTCAGGGCCATGATCCCATTTTCAAAACATTTTGAGTGAGGAATGGGCAAAGGTTGTGGCTCACACATTTGAAGAACAACTTTTTTCCATCCCTCACTTTTCCACATGCCCTGGAGAATGGGTTGTCGTCCTGAAATATAGAAATACAAGATAAAACTAAATTTTTCAATCTCCGCCTTTGCTAAGGTGAAGGTATTGTTTTCTGTCATGTTTGTCTGTTCCATGGATAAGATATCGCAAGAACCACTGGATGGATTCCGATGAAACTTTCAGAGATGTTTGACCTTGTGACTGGCACGAACTGATTAGATTTTGAGATCAATCCAGTACCAGACAAGGATTCTGGATTATTTTGCCTGCTTTTTTACTTAATTTTTGAGAGTGGTCACTGGTGCCAAGCTGTATCAGCCCCTTTGCTTTTCCTTTGAATAACATTAGTGGTGCAGAGAGAGGAGTGTGGAATGCATGGGTGAATGCTGGCCTTCCATAAACAACCTTGCCCGGACTTGTGCCTTGGAGGGTAACTTTCTAGGTGCAATCCCATGGTCATTCGTGACCGAAGGGGGTCTCCACTATATGTATGTATATATCTATATGGATGTATATATATATCTATATATTAATCAAAGTATACACTATTATAGATTCCCTATAGCTGTTGCTATCAATCAGTTTAGCATCGGGTATTAACTGGTTGGTTACCTATTGAATGAGATCACCAAGAAATGCAAAACCAGAATAAAATACTTTTTGATGTGAACAATAATGTGTGCAACCATAATTTTAATGTCATCAAATTAAATTTGCCTATTATCAGATAATGTGATAAATTTAATGACTTAATTACCAGTTGAATGCACATTCAATGCAAACAATTACGGAATATTTTGAAACAATTGTTGACAAAAGCAAAGTCTGAACTAATCAAACTTCAGAATATTGTGATATCTAAGTATTATTGCACTTAAGTATCATAGTATCAAAGTGCAATGCAAACAGTGTAATACTCATTATTTATACATGCTCTGCTCCTTATATCAATGCAAAGATTGTGAAACAAATATTCACAAATGCAAATATGAGCAAGAATTTAATACACTCTTTCAAATATAAAACTGCAAAGAAATATGCAATGACCAGTATTAGAATGCACATGAATACTTTGGCAGCAGAATGGAGACCCTCAGATCAAATGGATCCCTTTAAGTATTCAATTAGAGACATGGCAATAAAAATCTCTTGAAATTTCCAGTTTATAAACTTTATACTTTGAATGACATTAAAAATAAAAAGACAAAAAGAAAGAAAAATTAGTTGAGAATTTCAAACTATTTATGAATAAACAGTAATATTGATTAAGCTTGACTTGAATTTAGTTTTATTTGAAAATAAACTTAGTTTAAAAATAAATCAATGTCATGTTGCAAGAATTATCTCTTTTAACTATTCAGTAATGCCACTGATGTTTGGCATAAATGAATAAATATACTTTTTAAATATTTACCCAGATAGAATGACCGTGTAAATATTTACCTGGATACCCAAAGTGAACTGTTATTATATAAAAGGTCATTATGAGGAGCAATTCAAAATAATATGACAGTAATTGGGTAAATATAAAAAGTCAGGAAAAAATTTGTAAAAATCTCGTTATGCTGGTATTTAATGTGTGTATGTGTGACTGTAGATATATGTATACGCATATATGTGTATATATATATATATATATATATATATATATATATATATATATATGCATGTAAGTATGAGATGAACACACACACACACACACACACACACACACACACATACACACACACACGTATATGTGCAGGTCTACATGAATATTTACATTCTGTGCTCTCCGAAAAGTTACAAGGCTATAAAGGATGATGTTTGCTGACCTTTCTCTGTTGACAAATCATCTGATAGCTCTGCACTTTCAAAGATGTGTGGAATAGAAACACCTTAACTTGTAAAACATGTAATTATTCGCGACAGAAATAACAGCCAACCGTAAAAACAATGCTTTATCAATCATATTTCTGTTCATCGATATTTTCTTTTGCTATTCATTCCAGAACATACCTCCATTTAGGCATTAACATGGAATGGGGACGTCTATATGTAACTAGAAGCTAAGACCGGTTTCACCCAGTTGGTTTGGATGATGTGGCTGTAAAACCTGCTCTGTGTAAGCATTCGACTTGTTTGGGCATGCTTACATTAAAAAACAATTTTAGAATGATATTTTTCTGTCAAGACGCTAAAAATAACTGACCAAAAAAAAAAAAAAGAACAACCAAGATTCAACCAAATCAAAAAATGAACCCAAATACTAAGCGAACAAAGATGAACCATCCCACTTCCATTGCATGCACAAACACACACGTTTACATGCTCTCACTAATTATCTATATTGTGGAGTTTAGCACCCTACATAATAAAATAATATAGGTGTGTAGATGTGTGTGTGTGTGTGTGTGTGCAAACAGACAGACACACACACACATTAACACACACTTACACACACTCACATAAACTTTAACTAGGAAAAATTTGACAGTGACTTCAAAGTTACTAGCCATACCCAACCGTTGTGAGGATAAAAATAGTAAACCAAACTTTGAAGTTACTGTCAACATTTTTCTTGTAGAAGTTACTAAATATGTGCTGTACTAAAAAGTATGGAGTATTTCTTCAGTTTAATGTTAAATTGTTTTTACAACTTCATATAAAGCACATGAAACATACATTAAGCCACTCATACATACATTGGCATATGTATATGTGCGTGTGTGTGTGTATTCTATAAACGAATATAAAGTAGGTTGTAGTAACGCATAAATTTGTCTGTAATTGATGTACGTGCCTGTTATTTATTCAAATATCTTTGAGGCTGATCTATTTTCATGCGAAATATATAAACAAAATTCTCTGTGTAGGTTGACCGCATCAAATCTGACACTCCATAATCTGGTTTGACTGTTATATTGGACATAATTTTGTCTGGCATAGATTTAGGGGAGAGACCAAAGCTGAAATTACTGTTACAAGCAGCATTCTAAGATAAAGATTCATCCGCTATGTGGCAAAATATAGTCAGCTGACAAAGAAATATTTGCAGATATTTCTTGATGAGTTCAAAGAGTTTGTTTTATATATATAAGATATTTCACCTATGTATTGCACCTGTGTATTTCAATAAATTTCGTTTGTTTTATTTTATTCCTCATCTTGTGCAAATTTCTTGAAGTCTACCTTGTGCTAAGCATTCAGGTGAGGTCTCCAGTCTTTTTTTTTTTCTTTTGTTATTTTAATCTTTGAATCAGGAAAGAAAACAAGTGGCTATATGGTAAGAAGTTTGCTTCCCAACAACATGGTTCTAGGTTCAGTCCCATTGTGACACCTCGGGTAAGTGTCTTCTACTACAGCTTTGGGCCAACCAAAGCCTTATGAATGGATTTGGTAGACGGAAACTGAAAGAAGCCCATCGTATGTGTGTGTGTGTGTATGTGTGTGTCTTTGTGTCTGTATGTGTGTCTAGTAGGCCATGACTGGAATTGAATTCAGAGCTCAAAGAACCAGAACCTATACTACAAGGCATCCAGTCTGACATTCTTACAACTCCATTCATCCAATGACCTGAATAGACACACCTTTATCGATCTTTTAAGAACAAAAGACAAAGTTGACCTGAAACGAATGCCACAAAGTTTTCTGCTTAATGCTTTGATGGTTCTGCTAATCTTTCTTTTCATCACATCATTCACAGAGACCTTGAGAAATGTTGTCGAGAGTTTTCTGAATAAACCTAAATTCTAAATTAATTACAGAAGTAAGGAAAGTAAAGAATTAAGACATGGCTGCATGGTTAAAACGTTTGGTTTGCAACCACATGGTTTCTATTTCAATCTTTTGACACAGCACCATTGTGATTGTAGCACCTTCTTCTCTAACCCTGAACCAATCATTTTTGTGAGTGAATTAAGTAGAGGAAAACCGTGCTCAATTTAATCATATATACATCCATCTATCTATACATATATACACACCTCCTTTACTTTTCTTCTATTCTTATATTCTGATGAAGGATTTACATCCAAATTGTTAAAACACTTTCCTTTTCTTTTTAAGTGTTAAACTAATAAATATTAGTTAAAACTTGTCCGACTTGAGTTGTCTTTTTCTATTTTGGTTTTGTTCATTGCCTTCACAATATACACACTCACACACTCACTCACAGTGACATTCATACCTATATATATATATGCGTGAGTATGTATACATACATTTGTGTATGTGTCTGTCTCTTGGTACTTGACATCTGGTGTCTATGTATTTTTGTTTGTGTAGGTTAATGGAAGAATAAAAAAGGGAATAACAGAATGAGTAGCAGAATTAAAAAGAAGTACTAGAGTCAAATCAACTAAAAGAAAGAAGGATTTTGAAGCAGTGCTGCAGTATGGCCACAGTCCAGTGAGTGAAACAAGTAAAAGATTGAAGGAATTCAAAGAATTTCTTTTTCAGTGGAGACTAAAGATTCTCAAATGTATTTTTATTCCATCCGTAGACTGTTGCAGTACATACAAAGAGACGCCATGTCGGGGAAGGCTACAAGGTCACTGACGAAATTCCACTTCTCACGTAGTGGTGCATTCTAGAATGGGAAACTAACGAATCTGAGGCGGCCATAATTTTTTTATTTTCTCCCAAATTTACAACAACAGCAACAACAGCCTTCAACAAAAATGAAAGCAACAATGACATAAACAACAACGCACTTTTATTTCATTATCACTGCTGAATACAAAACAAAACTTGCAATGTCTATATCGATCTAATAATTGCTACACAAGAACTTCAAAATGTAATTATTGAATCATGGGACTGAAATGCTTATATTTTCTTTGTTTGTAGATTTTTTTTCTTTTTTTTATTCTCTTCAATTCAGTTTCATTCATTTGCCTGTTTACTTATTTCTTATAATTCTTATCATTTATTACCTTGCAGTTCTAATTCAACATTGTCAAGCCAATTCCAATGTTCCATAGATGCAACAATGCTATTGCTTTGATAGCACAATGTCTCCAGTTCCTTATAGGATTCTACCCATGAATGATTCCTTATCTAAAAGAGATCCTGAAGGCGAAATCAATATAGTCATATATACATAAAAAAAACATACATACGCCCCCCCCCCCCACATATATATATGTGTGCATGCATATCTATAAATTAACAAATAAATAAATACATATATATATATATATATATATATATATATATATATA
>NC_068985.1:87121932-87126166 GCF_001194135.2 Octopus bimaculoides
AGATAGATAGATAGATAGATAGATAGATAGATAGATAGATAGATAGATAGATAGATAGACTGATAGGCAGATAGATAGATAGATAGATAGATAGATAGATAGATAGCCAGATTGATAGATAGAATGATAGATAGATAGATAGACAGACGGAGTAATAAATAGATAGGGATAAATAGATAGATAGATAGATAGATAGATAGATAGATAGATAGATAAGTAGATAGGCAGACAAACAGACAGACAGATACATAAACAGACAGACAGACAGATAAATAGACAGACAGATAAATAGATAGATAGGTAGATATATGGATAGACAGATAAATAGATAGATAGATACACATACATACATACATGCAGGCATGCATACATACATGCATTCATATATACATAGACTCATAAATGTGTACATATATTACATGAGAGTGTGTATCCACATACAGCCTCTAAACATATAAACATTTGTAGCTGTGCATATACACTCATACATATGCTAATATAAATATATCTGTTTGTATAAATAGGCATCTCTGTTGCTGTGTTGGTGTGTTTATGTCCCTGTATCTTAGCAGTTTGGCAAAAGAGACTAATAGAATAAGTAACAAACTTACGAAAAGAATCCTGGGGTCAATTCACTTGACTAAAAATTCTTCAATGTGGTGCTCCAGCATGGCTTCAATCAAAAGATATATATTTAAACTACTCCAAGTTGTTGTTAGAATAGCCACATAAGTGGAGTCAAGACCGACTAGTTTGTATTGGCATCGAGTCGTATAAGTTTGTATTGGCACCGAGTCATATAAGTTGTAATAATAATTTTTTTCTTGTTTTTTTTTTTCTACTCTAGGCACAAGGCCCGAAATTTTTTGGGGAGGGGGCCAGTCACTTAGATCGACTCTAGTGTGCAACTAGTACTTAATTTATCAACCCTGAAAGGATGAAAGGCAAAGTTGACCTTGGTGGAATTTGAACTCAGAATGTAAAGACAGACGAAATACTGCTAAGCATTTTGCTCAACATACAAACGATTCTGCCAGTTCGCCACCTTGTATAAGTTGTAATAATGAAGTCAAACTGATGCAGAACATACTTGCCAAGGAAGTGAATTTAGGTAGGCTTGAACAATGGATTAAGCAATACGAGCAAGTGGATTGTTTAAAATTGACCAAAAAAAGATTTTATCCAGAAATTAACAATGAAACAGAATGTGAAAGGTTAATCGCTGATGCTGATGAAAAAGCAAAATCTCTGGTCTGGGCATCTGATGAAATGGGGGCATCTGATGAAATGGGGGCATCCTACATGCCCACGAAGCTTCAAGTCATGTAGAGGTACATTTCAGGTTTCGGCTACATATAACAGGAAACCATCCACAGCTAAAGAATTTCAAAATATCTCAGTCTATCTATCTATCTCTCTCTCTCTATTTGTCTGTCTGTTTGTCTCTCTATTTATCTATACACTCACACACACACAAAATCTGAATGTATATATGTATGTGTGTAATTAATAAGATTTATCTTTTGAGGAAGTGGTGAGAATTAATTCACCTACAATTGTAGCAGAGCAGTTATCGCATAAGCAGTTTTTATGAATATTTGAGAAAATGAAAAGCAATTAAAAAGATGGATGGCTAACATCATAAGAGGCTGAAATAATAACAAGAGGAGTGAGAGAGTAAGACCATAGTAAAGGCTTCTATTGTTTATAAATTACTATCAGTCACAAACTTGACCTTAACCAGAAGCCAATAAAATCATCCCCAACTTCAGAATTATTACAATCAAGGGCCAACAACAACTAAAAGGCTGAAGTCTCTACCTTTATATCATAAGACTGGCTGGAAGCTATGAGCAGTTGTAATATCTTGCCATTGTCTTGTGTGACAGAGAGGAGAAATAGACTGGAGAAGTTGGTAAACTATTGAGAACAAAAACAGGAAAAGTCAAATACAGTAATGACTGAGTTGAATACAAAATTCTTTGCTTTGGCATGAATGGTTGGAATCCATGTCACAGAGAAATGGTTCTCAATCATTTTTGCCAATGAACCCATTTGATTACCAATTTTATTCAGGTTCACCTTTGTAGCCATAAAATGTTTAAAAATGTCCTGTAATACGTTTATAATTAGATATTATGAAATGTATTTAAAAAATTGTCAAAACATTTTGTGTATTGCAGAATTATTACTAATGATTTGCACAAAAATTTTTAACCCCAAAATCTTCAGTACTCCTTATATACACCTTATATGCAGCCCAAGAGTCATGTGGACCTCAAATAAGAAGCATTGGTCTAGAGGAGATGGGAGTCGTCTTCCTCAAAGAATTCCACGATTCCTGCAAGTACAGTAAACTGAATGTTAAGAAGATAACAACAATGATGTTAATAGTGACTTACAATAGAATAATTCCTGTCTTTTACTGTAGAGTGGGGAGTTTATGTATGTTTGGGCAGACATAAGCAATTAGCTTGTCAGAAATATTCTTTTCATTAATGACATTTTTCATATTTTAAATTCTTCAAATGTGACAATTGTTCACAAATTCCTATGTTAGCCACTGGCAATTGCACTAGTTTTCAGAAACATATCTTATTTTTTTACAGCAATCCATTTCAAATGTGGACAGTTTGTCACTTAAGAATGAAGAAAAGCAGAATGTGATTAAAATGGTTAAGCAACACCTGAGCTCCAACAGTGTAAATATACAAAAATAATTAGAACATTTTAAACAGCATAGGGCAAGAAGACAGTTTGCATGGCAACATTACAAGAGGTAGAAACTCTTGTTATTTTCCATATCACATCTTATAACAACAAGATTTGAAGATTTAAATAATGTGTTGATGCTTTGAGTAAAGAATGAAGAAATCTGTTGCTTATTGTCTTATTGTCATAAAATCTTTTAGTTGACAATGTGTTTATTAATATCTCTCGGTCAGCTGCTGTGTTTATTTCTCTGTATGGGACAAATACACACACACACACACTTACTTGGTCATTGTGATGTCTCGGCTAACTGAGCTTCTTAGCAGATTTGATTCTTCTCTCAGTAAAGAGTCACAACAATCAACCAAAGTTTTCTTCTTCTTTTTCTTAGACTTGCTTTATAATAATTTGATCAGAGTTTCTCCTGTTTCTTAGTTATTACAGAATTATCCAATATGTTCATCTTCTGAGAACCATGCTCAAGCCACATAAACAATAGGGGGTCATTCCTTTCAATAAAAGGTTAATATTCTTTTCTACTCTAAGCACAAGGTCTGAAATTTTTAGGGAGGTGGGGGGGGGGGCAGTCGATTAGATCGACCTCAATACGCAACTGGTACTTAATTTATCGACCTCAAAAGGATGAAAGGCAAAGTCAGCATTGGCGGAATTTGAACTCAGAATGTAAAGACAGACGAAATACTGCTAAGTGTTTTTACTGGTGCGCTAACGTTTCTGCCAGCTCCCACTGCCTTAATAAGAGCTTAATATTGAACATGTTATCATCTTTCAAGATATTCTCGCTAAGTTGTACATAAATTACAATTGCTAACCAGTAGTTAAAAAATGCTCAAAAAAAAAAAAGTAAAAAATGCTGAATGTGCTCCTAAGTATTCACTAATTTAGATTATTTGGTTAAAATTGCAAAGCAATGGTTTATTTTTCACAACTTCTGGTACCATTAATGTAAGGAGATGCATGTTCTATAATAAAACAAATGATCTGTGTTGTTAATATTATTATCCTTTCAATTCCAAATGTATTTGGAAAATATAGTTGTGAGTCATTTACAAAGGTGTTTTATTATATACATATGTTGAGAGAATCCTTTTTAAAAGAATTTTCATTGAACTTTATATCATTTTCCACTTCCTTCTTAAATGTACTAGATTATTCACAAATCAATAAAGACTTAATTACTTATATCTCCATAAGTTTTGTCTATTTTTGATTCTGTATTGCTATGCTGTTACTCAAACGTACAGTTCGACAAACAGCAGCATAATATGTGTACATGTGTGTGTATGTGTGTGTGCTTTCTCTCTCTCTCTCTCTCTCTCTATATATATATATATATTTATATATATATATATATATATATATATCAGTGAAAGATCCCATAAATGTTTGTCCTCTCATTGCTTTTGTTGTGCACAGCATTCTTGGATACAATAGCCATCATGTCTTCTTTTTAACTCTATAACATTGAGCCATTCAATCTGCCAAAATATACTGCTTATTG
>NC_068985.1:87126513-87128414 GCF_001194135.2 Octopus bimaculoides
TATATATATATATATATATATGCATACATACATACATACATATACAGACTTCTTACACACACATACATATATATATGTGCACGTATGTACGTATACTTGTATATATTGTGTATATATGAATAATATATATATGTATACATGTATATGTATATGTGTGTGCGTGTATATATATATATATATATATATATATATATATATATATATATATGTTATTCAGCAGTAATAACCAGACATTATGGATGCTTGCATGCCATAATGTTGTTCAAATATAAAGAACAGAGAGAGAGAGAAAAGAAAGTGAAGCCTATTGAAGGATATAATATAAAAAAAGAAAGGGAATGGAAAAAAGGAAGAAGGGCAGTAAAGAAATTGTAGAGGGTCTGAAGGATAGAAAAGGCAAAATTAAGGGAAAATAAGGAAAGAACAGAAAAAAAGTTTTAAAAATATTTAATAAATGAAAAGCATGAATGTGAGAGGAAAAGCTAAAAAGATGAAAACTAAAGAAAGAAAATATTGAAAATAGGCTGAAGAATTGAAAAAGCGAAAGAAATCTAAAGGTAAATGGTTAGCAAGATGGGAATGGAATAATAGGAAGGAAATGAAAAAGAAGAAAGAGGAGAGAAGAATTAAAAAAGAAAAACGTAAAATGAAGAATGGTATAAAGGTAAAAGTGAAGGAAATTCAGAAAGTCAAAAATGTAAACAAATAAAAATAAATATGTAGAAATTAAAAAAAGTTAAAATGAATTTATTCAGATTCTAAGAAAACGGAAATACAAGAGAGAATTAAGGAAAAATCTGTGTTTATATATTTTCTATGTATTTTGTTTTGTGGAATTTTGGCCTTACTAATATTAAGAGAGATGATGCTTTTTGTACTTTTTCCTTTCTATATATGTGCACACACATATACTTGCACACATACACAATTTTATACACACACACACAAATGCATATAGATAAATAGATAGATAGATAGATAGATGTAAATATATGAGTATATATATATATATAGAGAGAGAGAGATATGGGTGTATGTGTGTTTGTCTAAAAATTAACATGCTAAAGCACAAATATGCATGTAATTGTACATTCAAATCACTAACAGACATAAAAAAGCATGCATAAATATACATATATATATATATATATATAGTATATTTCAATATTCATTCATTATTTATAAATCTATCTCTTCCTCTTTAATTTCTCTCACTTATAAATATACACCACTCTCTATCCTTCCCCCTGTTCATACATAAATTTTATATACTTACATACATATGCATACAAACGCATATATATATATATATATAGATACATACATACACGCACATCCACATATATATATGCATGAATGTATGTGTATATATACATATATGTACATATGTGTATGTATATATATATATATATATATATATATATATATATATATATATATACACACACACACACAAACATACATAAATGTATATTATAATATATATATGAAGTATAAATTTAACAATTCTCTATGTATTTAGAACTACCAGAATCGAGTATCTTTCGCAGTAAACTAAAATCCAAAAGAGAACAACAATTTTCGTAAAATCATTGGCTCCATACAACTTGTATTCTGAAAACATTGTCTCTAGAAATATTTCCAATTTAAGAGAAAAAAATTGACCACAATTCGAAAATAATAGAACAATTTATATATCTATATATGTATGTACACACACACAGACATGCACACACAGATATAGATATATATATATATGTATGTGTGTGTGCATGTGTGTTTGTGTTTGCATGTATATATACATACAGAAATTGAATTGAAATGAATTGTGTATATATATCTATATATATAAATATATATATGTATATATATACAAACATATATATATATATATATATATA
>NC_068985.1:87129051-87131131 GCF_001194135.2 Octopus bimaculoides
ATATATATATATATATATATATATATATATATATATATATACACACACACACACTTATGTGCATGTATTTATATATATGTGTGTATATTTATACATATATATGTATATACCCATACATTCATACCTTCTGACATACACACAAACACACACATGCATACAAACATATATATACATATAAATTCATAACTGTCTGACCCATGCCAGTATGGAAAAACAGGTATTAAATGATGATATATATATGTATGAATTTATACATTTGTATATATGAATCCATATGTAAGTTCGTCTATGTCTATATGTATGTATGTATGTATGTATGTATGTATGTATGTATGTATGTAAGTATGTATGTATGTATGTATGTAAGTATGTATGTATGTATGTACATATGTAAGTACGTATGTGTGTGTGTATGTATTTATATTAGAGTTCTATGTGATTTTTATGTCTACAATGTGTCTCACTGTGTCTAGACACCCACAAAATTTCTTGTTTCTCTGGTTCCTGTTGCAACCAATATAACTTAACGTTTTTGTTTTATATTTAATGTTGCTTTGTTGTGTTTTTTTTTTGTTCTTCAATGTCCCATTACCAGCCACTTTACAGTAGACTCAAGGTGCCTTTTTGTGGCACAAAAGCACATAAGGAAGGATTAGCGTAACCTCTTCTTTCTCTCTCAGTATTCCTCAGTTGAATTACTGTTCTCTCACATCTGCAATGAGATAGAAATACACAGCAAATGTTATATTGTTTTCTATTCAGGGATTCACTCATCACTACTTTGTACAATAAACTTTGTGCTTCTATTATTTTACTCAGGAGATATCAAAATACATGCTCACGTCTGACTTCTGTTCTTGCCAACATAATTTTCTACAGTCATTATGCATTATTTTTCACTGTGGGTAGAGAAGGAAGTGTTACCATCCAACAAATTGTTGAAAGGCATATGAGAATGGTGAGATGATCCAACTGAATGCGTCTGCTTTGAAGACTGGAGAAAGGTAGTTGGGAAGAGGGAAGTTGTTTTATTAATCAGAATGAATATCGTTTTGGTGAGGTTTCTAAATCTAATCTTCAGATGTCTGCTCCTTCTGCTGAAATTTTCTAATTTTTCTCTCCTATTTTCATGTTTATTCTTGAACCCCACATTGTATTGTTCTGTACCTTTATCAGTCTTTTTGCCAACCATTGCAGTAAAGAAACAAAATACTATTTTACCATTAAGTGAACTGGCTGAATTGTTAGCAATACCGAATAAAATGCTGCCAAATATTTTGTTCATCTTTCGGTTCTGAGTTCTACAATGGTCCACTCTACCTTTCATCCTTTTGGGGATGATAGAAATAAGTACCAGTTGAGCACATATAACTGACCACTTCCTCCCACCAAATCCCAGCCTTTGAACCTACAATAGAGAGGATTATTAATATTGTTGTTTTTAATTTTAATTTTTATCATTATTTCCCTCCGCCTTAGCGAAGATGGAGGTATTGTTTCTAGTCACGTGTGTTTGTTTGCTTGTTTGTCCATGGACAAGATATCTCAAGAACTGCTGGATGGATTCGAATGAAACTTTCAGGGATGTTTGGCCTTGTGACTGGCACAAACTGATTGGATTTTGGGATTGTAGCAACCTAGTCATGTCTACAGTTTCTGTAAACCCTCTAAACCCTCTGAGCAAGTATTTACATTTAAAGACTACATTCACAACCACCCTCTCTCCCCCTCTGCACACTTTGTGCAACCACGTTGTCTTCCTTGTCTGTGTTCTTATTGAAACATCCTGTTTTTGGTTTGTGCACGAGAAAACCCGGCAAGCCAAGTGAGACCTAGATCTAAAGCCCAGCCAGCCCACTTATGCGTACCTTCCTTCCTTCATTGGACACTAAATTCCACTTGTGAAGACCTATTGAGGCAAGTGAAATCGAAATCGAGTTAAATTAAAATTGGATACTAAACCCCACTGCGAAGACCTGTTGAAGCAAGTGAAATAGAAATAGATTGTTGCCAGCGCCCCTGGACTGGCTCATGTGCGGGCGACACATGAAATCTTTCGAGCGGGATCGTTGCCAGTGCC
>NC_068985.1:87132582-87138223 GCF_001194135.2 Octopus bimaculoides
CGTGTGCGGGTGGCACATAAAAGACACCATTTCGAGCGTGGCTGTTTTCGTGCGGGTGACACGTAAAAGCACCCACTACACTCTCTGAGTGGTTGGCGTTAGGAAGGGCATCCAGCTGTAGAAACTCTGCCAAATTAGATTGGAGCCTGGTGTTGTCATCCGGTTTCACCAGTCCTCAGTCAAATCGTCCAACCCATGCTACCATGGAAGGCGGACGTTAAACGATGATGATGATGATGATGATGATGATCCTGCACAGCTCAGATCAAGTCATCTGTCTTTCTCTTCAAAACTTTCATTCTTTAACCATTGAAATCACATAATGTCTAGCAGAATCGAGCTAGCAGAATCATTAGCATGCTTGGTAAAATTCTTAGCGGCATTTTGTCCGTCTGTACAGTTCAAGTTCTGCCGGGGTTGACTTTGCCTTTCATCCTCTCACGATCGATAAAATAAATACCTGTTGCATACTGGGTTCGATGCAGTTGACATAACCCTTCCCCAAAATTGCTGGCCTTGTTCCAAAATTTGAAATCATTATTATTCAGTATCTTGAAAAAAACCTTCTTTGTAAACGTTCCTGTTCATATTGTTGCTTTGTAGCTCTGAAAAATGTTCCTTTATTCTTTCTATCTAACTAGAATCTCTTCTGCTGTCAAGACCACCTCATTTCTGCCAGAAACATAATTTGTTAAACCCTCACCATCTACCCCCACCCTCCACAATCTTCTACACTTATCAATCCGATTCCCCTATTTTCTCTGTTGCCATATAATCTGTCAACATCTGCTCGTGGGTGTAAGGCTCAGCAGATTATCAATAATTTCGTTATTCTTCTATCGATTACTCAAGATCTTCCTTGGTTCATTTGATTATTCTGCTACTGTATCTGATGTTGGGTACAGTTGTAGAGTTAATGGTAATGATGGTATTCATGCCACTAAGTTTAAAACTTAATATCCTTCCTACACTTTGGAAATATTCTCTCTTGATTTTTATCTGTCACCATTCTATTCATTATGCTTTCAGCGTCTAAGACTCCCAGATATTTACATCCATCTTCTGCATCAAATGACTCTATCAACTTCTGATATCTTCTTTCACTAGATTTATTCCTTCAATTCATAGAATTTCGCTTTCTTCATCACAAGAATCCCATCCTTTGAAAATAACAAATTCCATTCTGATAGCATTGCTAAATACTCTCAATGTACTGAAAGTCCCCAAGTCTCCCTAAATCTTGTCATATAACTTAAGGTCATTCATGAACAACAAATGATTAACTAACCCCTATTTTTTTCCAAAGTAACATTCAGCATTTTTTTTTCTCAGATTTAGAAAGAGTGGGACAAGAGCAATGAAAATTAGGGGTAATGTGACATCAACTTAGGGCATGCTGTAATTTAGTTAAACCTCTACCAAATGGGTGTCCCCCTGGTCTTAGTACAGTTTCTGAGTTACCCATTCTTAATCTTGTGTTTTTATTTTCAGTTGTTTAATTGTGAAGATTGTGAGTGTCTTCAAAATGCAAGGATTTGGAACCATTCCATCTTTTTTGGATTCGATCCACTTCATCTTCTCTTGTAATTTCTTATCTTTTATTTTTTTTTAATCTTTAATTGTTTCAGTCATTAGAATGCAGCCCATGTTGGAGCACCACCTCGAGGAATTTTCAGTCAAATGAAAAAGCCCTGTACTTTCATTCCATCATAGTCTTTTGCCGAACCACCAAGTTACGGGGACATAAATATGCCAACACCAGTTGTCAAGTGTTGGTGGGTGACAAACACAGACACAAGAACACACATACATAGGCATATACCAACATCATCATCATCAAAACCACCACCGCCACCACCATCATCATTGAATGTGAACTTCCCTTACTGGCATGGGGTCGATGGTTTGACTAGAACTAGTAAGCTGGAGAACTGCATCAGGTTCCAGTCTGATGGCAAGCTTTGTTCAGTTTCCATCTACCAAATCCACTCCCAAGGCATTGGGCAATCTGAGGTTATAGCAGAAGACACTTGCCCATGGTGCCATGTAGTGGGAATGAACCAGGAACCATGTGGTTGAGAAGTAAGCTTCTTACCACACAGCCATGCTTTGGATAAAGTTGATCAAATTCCATTTCATCCTCAGCAGAATATTCCAATTCTTGTGGTACTCCTGCAATTGCAAACATCTTCTGCATTTGTCATTACTGTCCAGCCATTCCTGATTATGAGAAACGTTGCTTGCCGACCAGAATAAATCGTAAAAAAATTCCAAAGAACCATTTGCTGCAGATCAGACATTTGTAAAGAAACTAATACAGCAATGATGAAAAAGCTTTATTTTGATTGGTTGAATTATTTTAAGTTTGACCTGGTTTTGACACACAATTTATTCCTTTTTGCCATTTCACAAACTCATCAGAGCATCAAGTCTGAAATTCCCAATATACAAAGAATATGGCCTGACAAGATTAAGTAGTGACTGAATTCATGGAGAACTTTTCCTAATTGTTTTTTTTCCAGTTGGGTATTCATCATCATCACCATCATCATTGTTGTCATCATCATCATCATCATCGTCGTTGTCGTCATCGTCATCATCATCGTCGTTGTCGTCATCGTCATCATCATCATCATCACCAAGACCATGACCACCACCACCACCACCACCACATGTCACTGGTTTACTACTGGCCACATATTTTCCATGCGGAGGGTTAGGGTTAGGCCACGTATTGGCCAATTGTTCATGTATTTTTTTCCTTTCACTTCAATTTTTAACTTTCTCTACAACAGCACTCAGCATTCTTCCCTCAGGCTGTTCAACTTGGGTATCACTCATGAAATTAATAGTGAAGTTTTTACTGTCCTTCAAGACAGAATGAAGCTTGTTATGGCTCTTGAGATTTTTAATGAGTTTTAACATCCAGTCATTAAATGTTTCAAGATATTAGGCCAGTCCAATTGTGATGGTTTTGTAAGAGATCAGGCCTTGACTACCCTGGACGCTGGGAAGATAACAACGATCCATATCTGCCTTCAGGTGGAGTATCTTATAACAATTCAGTGGCTTATCAATTTTTCTATTAGTTTTCTTTATTTCACTTTATTATTATCATCATCATCATCATCATTATTGTTATAATTATTGTTATTATAATAATTGTTGTTGTTATTATTACCATTGTCTCCACCATCATTATCATTTCCATTGTCATCACCATTTATTCAATTATATGTTTTTCTGCCTTTACTGAGATAATATAATGAATATCCAATATCTGTAAAATTTCTTTCTTATGCATTTTTGAAGAACTTTTTTTCCATTATGAAAATATGTCTTGTGATAAGTAGAAAGCTAATTCCAGAAACACTTGTTCTCTAGATTTGCTGTTGCCATATAATCTCTTTCTCTTTCCTACCCACTCCATCTCCTCCCCTCTTCTCTCTCTCTCCCTTTTCCAATCATGCACTCGAATAAAATATTCTTTTAGTGTTTTAACATTTCTCTTCCCATTCACATAAGTGTCTTGTCTCGTCATTAGTCTCTTTCCTTCTTTAATATCTCGGTTCCATGTTAGAGAATTCACAATAGATGGAGTTTCACTGTGACCTCCTTATAACACTATCATCATCAACGTCACCACCACCACCACCACCTTCATCATCACATCATCATCATCACCATCACCATCATCATCCTCATCACCTAATCATTTTAATGCCATACTCCATATCCACATCTTATGATAATAATAATAATAATAATAATAATAATAATAATAATAATAATAATAATAATAATTTCATTGTCGTCCACCATCATCAAAAATCACAATTTTTGTCACCACACTGCTACATCACACACTTCAAACACATCGATCATAAAATATTTTCACTGCTCTGCTACATCACACTTATGATAGCCAACACCATGCAATCTATCATTCATACCATTTTATTATGATGTTCAACAGCAAACGAATAAAACTTCTATTATGTATTTACAGAAATCTTCGTTTTGTTATAGAAATTCTTCACAGCATTCTCATCTTTGATTTGCTTCATTTTTTTTTTTCTTTTCTGAAACTAAAATAAATGTGAAGAACCTGTAAATGTTAACAGTTCTGGAGATAGTTAATTTTAGCAATTATAGTTAGATGGTTAGTTGAAGTTGCATTCTTACATAGTGGTTACAGTGTTGAGCTCTTGATTGTAAGGCAGTAGGTTCAATTCCTGGACTGGGTAACACATAGTGCCTTCAAGCGTTATTAATTCGTTAACTTGATCTCACTATTATGGCTGGTTGAATCATGTGTGCCCGAAAGTAACAGGGTAGAGCCTATGGTTGTAAGGCTGTGCTTTTGATTCCTGGATTAGGAAGCACATTGAGTCCTTGAACAAGTTACTTCATTTTATTTAATTGGTGAGTCACCACCAGAACTAGAGAAGAAATTTCAGGTGTGGAAGCAGGGTCTAGAATCAAAGGATCTTAGAGTTAATCTAGCAAAAATCAAAGTCTTAGTAAGTAGAAAAATAAACAAGTCACTGATCCCTTCAGGGAGATGGACCACCTCAGTATATAGGAAAAGTGTTTGTAGAAACGCTATATGGTGTACTCAGTGCAAGCTATGGACACATAAAAGTTGCAGTGGTAACACAGGTACGTTAATAGAGGAAGTAGTCTTTGTGTGTAGCAGATGCGCAGGTTCAATAGATACGAGGAATGTAAAGAAAATAACCTTTCTCAAATGTTCAGAGGACCCTTAGCAGTAGCAGCTAGTTTATGTTACTTAGATGACCAAGTTAGCTGTGGAATAGGTCACTCTGAATGCATAATTGCTAGAATAAGAATGGGTTGGGCAAAGTTCAGAGAGCTTCTGCTTTTGATGGTTACAAAGGGCCTCTCCCTCAGCATGAAAAGCAAATTGTTTGATGTCTATGCACAAACAGCTATATGACATGGCAATGAGGCAGTGAGACATGAGCTGTGATTACTGAGGATATGTGAAAACTTGAAAGGAATGAAGCTAGCCTGCTCTACTGGATAGATAATGTCAGGTGTGTACAAATGACAGGGGGTAAGCGATTTGGGAGAAAAACTGGGTATACAAGGCATCAAATATAGTGTACAAGAGAGAAGATGGTACTAGTATGGTCATGTGATGTGTGTGGCAGAGGATAGTTGCATGAAGAAGTGCTGGTCTGTAACTGTGGAGGGAACATGCAGAAGGGTTAGATCAAGGAAGACATTGGATAGAGTGGTGAGAAACGATCTTCAGTTGCTGGGCCTCAGAGGGGATAAGAAGGGATTGAGACATTTGGTGGTTTGCTGTGCTTGGGAAGGCATTTCAAGTAAAACCATGGCAGTCCATACATTCTGGCATGTCCACAAGACTGAGAGGTCCTAGTCTTGTTGGCTCCTGAGTGTTATGTAAAAGCAGCCATGCAAGTGCCACATTAAAAACATCCAGTACAGTGTAAAATGGAAGAACATCCAACCATAGAAACCATGACAAAACAGAGAATGAAGAGCATAGGCTCGAAATGTAAAAGACTTTCTCACTTTCCAAAGCATCAAACTAATACACCTGCTTGTTGTTCATACACCTATCTTCGTCTTTTGTCTTCTGTAAATTTCA
>NC_068985.1:87138648-87139392 GCF_001194135.2 Octopus bimaculoides
TGTGTGTGTGTGTGTGTGTGTGTGTGTGTGTGTCTGTGTGTGTGTATGTGTATGTGAATATTTGAGTCTACTAATGTTGAAATCATGTGATAGATGTAAATGAATGTCATTGTCATACAAGCAGTGTATATTCATTCCCAATATTCCAAGAAAAAGTTCTCTAAGAAAATATTATCTTGCTTGGGAAACAGACGATGGTTAGCAACAAATAGGGAATCTGGCCATAGAATTCTTGCCTCTATAAGTTCAATCCAACCTGTGCAAGCTCAGAAAAATGGACACTAAAACAATGCTACTGATTCCAGTTAAGACAGAGACAGAGTCTATTTTCCAATTACCTGTTTTAACTGCTTTATATTAGAATAAAGTATAGCAATAGATTATGTGTACTGCCTGAAGGATATAGGTCAAAGCATACAAGAACACTTACATGTTATTCATACGACAATATAAATTAGATGGCTGCTACAAAGAAATAGCATTTTCTGTATAGAATCTTCAGGTCATTTCATTGGATCTTTGGAAACAGAAGAAAGCATTTTCTATTTAGTCGGGTTGTTATTCATTTACCACTAAAACACCCACATATACATTCTATATTACACCTACACATTCTCCTGAAAAACGAATGTAGACATCAATATTCATCTATGTTGGTACCAATGCATACTTACATGTATATGTATATGTGTACGAATATATGTGTTTGTATATATATATATATATATATATATATATATATAT
>NC_068985.1:87139773-87141978 GCF_001194135.2 Octopus bimaculoides
TATATATATATAAGATAGATAGATAGATAGATCTGTGTATATATATATTCATTGAGTAACATACACAAATGTATGCAAGAACATGCATACACACTCATAAATGTGTGTGTGTGCATGTGTTTGTGTATGTGTGTGTATGTGTGTGTGTTGTGTGTGTGTGTGTCTGTGTGTTTGTGTGTGTCTGTGTGTTTGTGTGTGTACATATTTATGTATTTATACTAAGTGTTACATACTCATTAAAATATATGTCAACACATTTAGATGTAATGTAAGAATGCATATATGGCTATTTTATAGTAGAGTAGCAACACTTCAAAATGGAAATTGAGAAATACATTGAGATGTGATTCCTGTGATGGTAGACAATACTGTGATGACATTTTCGTACAACTGCTTATGATGTGGGTGATATCTTCAGTGTTAACTCCACAAAGTCTGCATCAGTTGTCACATTTAACTCCTTTTCCTGCATCTCTATCCCATTTGTGCATCAGGTATTTGGTTGATATTTCCTGTTCCTGGATTGTAAACTCATACCTTTCAAAGTGGAAGGTAGTAATCTGGTTGTTGGTCCATGATAGACTGCTTTGATGATCAATGCTGCTATCAACTTGGATCCTTCTATTGATATATCCATGCACAGTCATCTTCTGATATATGCTCAAGTATTTATGTAAGTCTGTATGTATATATGTAAGTATGCATGTATATATGTATGTATGTTGTTATATATATATATATATATATATATATATACATGTAAATATATATGCATAAATATGTATATACATTTATGTATATATGTTCATTTGTATCGTGCAACAGGCATCCATACTGGTGGGATGTCAAAGAACTCAGTACACAATGTAAAGTGATTAGCATTTAGAAGGGCATCCAGCCATCAAAACCCTGCTAAGTCAGATTGGGGTTTGGTGCAGCCCCTTAGCTTGCCAACCCTGGTCAATCCGCCCAACCCATGCCAGCATAGAAAATGGACATTAAATGATGATGATGATGATGATGATATATGTATATATATATACAAAAGTGCATAAACACCGAAAGGTTGCAAGTGTATATATACACATGTTATGAATATATATCAATGTTTATGTAGCTGTATATAAATGAAAGTAAGTATAAATGTGAGCATGTATAAATGTGTGTGTGTATATATGAAATTTCCCTTAAGACCAAACAGCTCATAGCATTTCATGTTATTGTACAATTGGCTTTTGTTTGTCCCGCATTCTAAGTCAACCTTGATTAGAACAAATACAATGTTTGTTGATTAACGTGTGTCTATTTGATACACTGATGTATGTGTGCATATGTGTGTGTGTGTGTGTGTGAGTGACTATGTTGTTGTGAGTATTTGTGTTTGTGGTGCTTCTGTATGAGGGAGAAAGGGATTGCAGTGTTGCATGATGGGATATCTCAATGATTATGTGTTTGGGTAAAGAAGCCGATTGATTTGATATACTTGCTAAATGCTGGATGGGAGAATGTTGACCAGCGTTTATCAACTTAAGCCTTGCATTTACACATGCTTCTGTACATTCATATACAAACGCATTTATATAGACACATAAATACACAAACATACTCATCTATTTACACATGCATACGTAAAGTCCCGAGGGAATACAAAAATAGGTTAACAAACAGGCAGACTCACAGGTATACAAGAGTGATGCACACATAGACAGACACACAGACAGACGCTCAGGCTGACAGACAGACAAAGAGTTACAAGGTGGTGCTTAAATACAGGTAAATCTATAGACATAATTAATTTTGTTTAGTTTACCCTCAGACATATACATATTTAATCAGAGAAACAATTGCACACACTATGTGTGTATGTGCATGTACATGCTTATCTATCTATCTATCTATCTATCTATCTATCTATCTATCTATTGAATGCTTCAAAAAAAGATGGGTGAATGTAGCAAGGATGGCACGTGTGAACGACGGAGCCATCTTGAGCATAACCCTATGAACAAGAAAAAAAAATAAAACAAAAAGGCAAAAGAGAGTCACTTACTGTTATAGTTTCTTCAATGAGAATATTGACCAAGGTTACCGTGGTCTTTTCCGTGGGCTTTTCCTTCCACGGCTAAACCTAAACTGTCCTCCCCTCTTTTTACACGAGAACATTACTGTGTGATACACGATCCCTATTGATCGGCCTTTCCTTTT
>NC_068985.1:87142171-87145003 GCF_001194135.2 Octopus bimaculoides
TTTTTCCTTCCTTCCCCCTCCCAAAAAGAAAAGCTCTACATTGTATTTGTCCCATCTTCGTTGAGCCCTGTGTGGCTAATAAAAGAAATGTATCTATCTATCTATCTATCTATCTAACTATCTATCTATCTGTCTAACAGTCTATCTATCTATCTATCTAGTTGTCTGTCTGTCTGTCTGTCTATCTGTCTGTCTGTCTGTCTGTCTATCTATCTATCTATCTATCTATCTATCTATCTATCTATCTATCTGTCTATCTATCCCTCTGTCACAATCTACTCTGTTTCTATCTATGGGTGGTGCTATGCAGAAGTGATTAGGTATAGCAAAGCGCTAGCCATAGATAGAAACAGAGTAGAGGGTGACCTAGTTAAGAAGCTAGAAGAGGCCATTAGAAGTGGCATCATATCCAACGTTTTGGCGGTGAGGTTGGCCCTCGACCAACACTTCAATGCCAAACATGAAGGGTGTGTTGTTAGAGCTAGGATGCGCGCTCTAAGGAACGAAGGTGTTGGAGCTATGTGAGAGGCCAAGGTGGTGGAGGCACAACAGGGCAACAAAACCACCATTCAGTCTCTGTAGACGAACAGGGGTGCGAAGTACTTGAGCCAAGTAAAATGTGTGAGACCTTTCAACAGCATTTTGCCCGACTGTTTGGGATGAGTGGTGAGCAAAAATACAGGGTGGACATCAGTGCCTACCTGCACAGCCTGCCACAACTCTCGACAAGAGAAGCAGAGTGCTGCAAAGGTGCCATAATGGCAGTGGAAGTGCGGGACGCGATGGCAGAATGCTCAAGGGATAAATCGCTGGGTTTGGATGGTCTACTCTACAAGCTTTACAGTTGTATGCCAGACTTGTTTGGAGATGTCTTGGCAGCAGTGTACTGCAACTGGCAGCAAAACGGAAATACCTCCGATTTTGTGAACTGAGGAGCCATAACGCTGCTGAAGAAAGTCCAGGAGACACAAGCACACACACAGACATATACATAAACACAAGTGCACACACATATACATAAACACAAGTGCACACACACACACACACACACACACACACACACACACACACACATATATATATATATATACACACACACACAACCAGACATACTATAGAATACTTTGGTTTCTCTCTACAAAATCCATTCTCAAAGCTCAAAGTTAAGGTAGAGAATACTTCTTTGCTTTGGGCAGGGGTTCCATAAAACGGGACTAAGCTCAAAAGCATATGATTGGGAAATAGATTCCTTAACCATACAATGTTACCACTGCTACCCCAGTGTAACTATTAAAGCTGGGATAAAAGAGATATTCCTTGTATTTGGAGTCTCCACACCAACAAGGTCCAATCTTTTGAAAATAAGTCATGAGAAAAAACATTTCAGCAAATCTGCAGGAGCAGCCATTTGTAATTGGAAATAACCAATGAAGTTGGGGAGAGAAAAATCCGAATGATATCAATTACAGTGAGATTTATAAGTAGTTCTGTATCTGGTTTATAAAGCAATATATGAACAAAACAAAAAAAGACAAAAAAAGAAAACATGAAATAAGAAAAAGCGATAATGTTTCTCCAGTTCTGTGTGTGATCCCAAAGGTTAGATTATACAGAAGCTTGTCGAATGAGACAAAGAGCAAATAATATGTAAAAGTAATGAATAACAGCGAGGGCCAATCCTTAATTAAGCACCAAGGATATAAACGAGGACTGCTATTTCCTTTTCTGTTCACCCAATAACTACGATACAAAATCAATAGGAATCAATACGCAGAGAAAGGAAAGTAAGCAACTACCGGAATAACAAGTAGTCTAATAATAATAATAATAATAATAATAATAATGATAATAATGATAATAATGATAATAATAATAAGAGTAATACATGTATAAGACAATATAAAAAACAAATGATTATTTTTATGACAACAATAAAGTTTTCTTTTGGTTTTAGTAGAAAAACATTAAATTTCTGTCATTTGTAAGACAGAGGTGAGGAAATTAATAAAGAATTGTTACTATGGAATTGGAAATGTCCTTAGAATTTTGTGGGGTTTTTTCCTGCATTTTTGAAACAATAACTATTGGATTCCAATTTTTTGAGTGATTTTTCTGCTCAGAATTTCTACTGATCAATACGGTATAGTTTGTATAGAGAACAATATCTTGGAATCCATACAGCATAATTGTAGATTATTGTTGTTAGACAGCACCACACAGTCCAATAAAATTCCCACATTTCGTAAACCACATTTGATAACTGTGTATATGATAATGCAACAAAATACCATCGAGTATCTTCATAGCCACTCACATACATTTCTAAAACGTAAAAGACACACAAAAAAAACAAAAAAAAAAACGCAGGAAACTAAAAAATAAAAATAATAAATAATTCCAAAACATTGCAAAAGTTGGTTAGTTTCAAACTTTGAATAACTTGAAATATGAACACGAGAATCAAATAATAGATTCTACCCACGTATCAAGACTGGATTCTAAACTCTGCTTTGGTTTCACTGTCGGTGCCAAAGAGAACATTGTGAAATCTTTTCTAACATTTCTGTGAACGAATAACATTTTTACATTTCTATTTATATTGTTGTTGACTTTCTTATTGCTGTTACTGTATTTGAATGAATGCAATGAATAGAGTTTGAACAGATTTATGGCACATAGGTATGGATGGTGGTGTCAGTAGAGACGTCTGCTTCACGACCATGAGGTGCAGGGTTCATTTCTACTGTACAACAGGAACTGAAGAAACTCAAGACATAAACACACATACATGTATGTGCACACACACATAATATATATATCCATGTGTGTATA
>NC_068985.1:87145290-87146090 GCF_001194135.2 Octopus bimaculoides
TATGAGTCAGTAAATAGTGGGGTTGTGTTAACCGCACGTGGAGAAATAATAGGAAAATGAAAAACTGGAAGCATATTTTAATAAAGATTTCTAACTGGCTTTCATTGCGAAGCAAAGTTTCAAGAAGAGGGAGAATGAAAATGTTTTTTACAAAGAAGTACAAAATGAAGAAAAGAATATATAAAAAAAATAATATATAAAAAAATAAATATACCAATACATTATATTGTCTTTGAACTTTTGAAGTTCAATGGTAATTCATGTATATAATGGTTGGAAAAATAAGGATGCATGAGAATTGAGAGTTGTGTTAGGTTTAAAATAAGAGGCTAAAAGTTTGTGTTAAGCACGAAGTGTGGTCTCAAAACAGGAAGTGTGTGTAAGGGGAGACAAATATTTTTAGTTGGAGTTATGAACTCTTTTTCAACAACAACACTGTTTATATATATATAAAAGAGAGTTTCTGTCTGTTTGTCCCACAAAACATAATTGAGACACCATCTCATTTATAAGTGTGGGTGTTTTGTCCACTTTCACACTTTAACTATGGTGATGATAATGATGATGATGGTGTGACCAGAGCTAAAGTGCCAATACTTTCAAAGAATCAACACCTTGCATTCTCTCTCTCTCTCTCTCTCTCTCTCTCTCTCTCTCTCTTTTATTTATCTTTCTGTCTTTCTATTTGGCCAGAAATTATCCTGAATGGTCAGCACTCAAGACAATGACAACCACCACACCATATATATTCATTCATTTATCAAGGATGGTCTGTTCTGCACAATTAAACACAGTCAATC
>NC_068985.1:87146328-87151227 GCF_001194135.2 Octopus bimaculoides
TCACTCTCTCTCTCTCTCTCTTTCACTCTCTCTCTCTCTCTCTTTCACTCTCTCTCTCTCTCTCTCTTTCACTGTCTCTCTCTTTTCACTCTCTTTCTCTCTTTCACTCTCTCTCTCTCTCTTTCACTCTCTCTCTCTATTTCTCTCTCTTTCTCTTTCACTCTCTCTCTCTCTTTCACTCTCTCTCTCTTTCTCTCTCTCTTTCTCTCTCTCTCTCTAATGACTGCCACAAGTAAAAATAAAAAAGACACATTCTGAGGTCAATATGTCCAACTAAAAATTCTTCAATGTGGTGCCCCAGCATGGCCACAATCTAACGACTGAAACAAGGTGAAAAGAAAGAAAAGATAAGAGAAAAGTATAAGAATGGGTGTTTTGTCCACTTTAACCAGCATAGCGGAACTCTAAAGAAATGGCGCTGCTATTTTTTTGTCTGTCTGTCTCTTTCTCTCTCTTTAAAAGAACACACACACACACACACACACACACACACACACACGCGCGCATGTATATTCATTCATGTTTCAGATATACTTATTTTCCTAATTTCTCCATTCAGATATAAATATACAGATTTCTTCCACATAAGCAGAGACAATCTTAAAGTAAAGCCATACGCACACAGACACTAATTCACAGCGAAACGAAAACCATTGACACATCAACAAAAAGACAACCACACAACGCCTTGCCCTGCATTCCGGCAATATAGCATCAGAATTTCAACAACAACACTGACATCATTCAGCATTTGTAAATTCATTTCACTACAAGTTACTGATATTCCTTATCAAAAACATTTCTAATTTCTTTAAGCTATTCTTTTATTTAATGTACCTGTTTTCTTTGCTTTGATGTAATGTAGTGTCTCAGTTTCATTTCACTCTTACTTACTGATATTTATTATCAAAAAAAAAGTATCATTGAAAAGGATTATCCCAAAACAAACACAAAGCAAATGCATGATGTGCATCAGAAAACGATTATGAGACATGCGCATGGCTTGCAGATCAGCGACAGAGAAAGAAAGCTCAACGTGCATCTGAAACCAAACATCAGCACCAACCACTCCGAGAGTGTAGTGGGTGCTTTTATACACACACACACACACACACACACACACACACACACACACACACACACACACACACGCACATATATATACACACAAACACACACACACGTATATATACATATACCTTTTGAGCATGATCATTGACAGTACCGCCTGACTGACCCTCATGCCAGTGGCACATAAAAAGCACTATTCGAGCATGGTCATTGCCAGTGCTGCCTGACTGGCTGGCTCCCATGCTGGTGGCACATAAAAAGCACCATTCAAGTGTTGTCAATGCCAGTACCGCCTGACTGGCCCTCATGCTTGTGGCACATAAAATACATTCACTACACTCTCGGAGTGGTTGGTGTTATGAAGGGCATCCAAGAGTAGAAACATTGCTACATTGGAGTGGAGCCTGGTGCAGCCCTCTGGCTTGCTTGCCCTCAGTCAAACCGTCCAACCCATGCCAGCATGCAAAGCGGAGGTTAAACGACGGTGATGATAATGATGATATATCTATATATATTTATGTATCTATGCATATGCATATGAACCATAAAAAGTGAGGTAGTATGCGACACATGAGAGGTGTAGCAACCATGCCAAGCAGAGAGTGGAGCCTAACATAGTCTTCTCACTTTTCAGATCCTGTCAAATAACCACACCAATTCCTGTATGGAATAATGATGCATTTTATAAAAGGAAGGACGTGTTAGCCTTAATTATAGAATGGGAATGGCTAAAACACAACAAATACTAATGGTGTTCATGGCTGGAATGATATTGGTAATAATTTTGTTTGATAAGGTTGAACCTGGGGCTAAGCAACAACAAAAGTAATTTGTCTGTCAAACATAGACCTGCATTTATTGAAAAGAAGAAAAAATCCATTTTGGAATACAACATCAGTGATATAATTATTATTTGGACAGAAATATAACATTGAGACAGAATATTTTTATCAACTTATCTAGTAACTTGTATCTTATATGGCAAGTTCTCAAGAAACAATAACCACATCCTAATTTTGGTTTTCTTTGACAGATGGAATTGTTCACTTGCAATTATGAACACCTTTAGAAAGGACGTAAAAATGCTGAATTATCCATTTCGTCAACAACTGCAAATGTAGTAAGGTTTCCTGAGTTTTGCTTAGAAATAATTATATTTTTAATTCCTATAGCGTAATGAAAATAGTACTTGTCCACCTTAGGTTTAAGAAAATGCTCTCAGGTTTAAGTAAAAGAAACTTTAAATAAATGAAGTGCTGAATCCAAAGAATAATTAAGGATTAAAGGAATTCTGATTCTGAAGAAATCTGAGTAAAAGAAAAGATGCAAAAATGAAAAGAGAAAACAGAAAAAAAAAAAAGAAGAAAGCTGAGAGAATAGAATGAGTTGAATAGAAGGTAGGAAGAAATACTTTAATGTAGGTATAAAGCTTGCATTTATCTTTGCAAACCAGAATAGCAAGAGGAATTCAAAGAGATTCTCTGAAATGTATAGAGACTGTTTGGTAGATACAGAGTATATATTGATGTTGAGAATAATCTAATATGAATAATGTCACTTGGGATTGGACATAATATGTGATAGAAATTCCTTGATAAAAGGGGGGAAAGGAAATATATACAAGAAAGAGCTGCTGTATTATACATACATACATATACATCTCTCTCTTTCTCTCTCTCTCTCTCTCTCTCTCTCTCTCTATATATATATATATATATATACCAAACAAAAAAAAAATTGTGGCAGTCCTTTAGAAATAGGATTTCCAAACAAAAGCAAGCCATAGAGAAGCTATCGAATATTGTAAAATAGAGATGATAATGATATTTGTTAAACCAAATCAACAGATCGGTGTCTTAATGAATATCTCAGATAAGTTCCGTGTAGAAATTTGCACTCAATTAACAAATAAGATTCTGTAAGAACGCGTAATTGTTCCAGTGCTGCTAAGCCATAATGGCTGGCTTTAAAAACAACAGTGATGCCGTTCCCAGAGAATTTGTAAAGTTTCCTGTATATGACAAAAGAGAAGGGGAAAAAAAAAAAGAGAAAGAATATTGGGTGTTTTGATGATGAAAGGTTCTTTAAAGTTATCTGAAATATGTTAATGAATGGTTTTCAATCTGCTTCTTAATATCTCTGTTGTGATAATTCCTGAAACAAGATTACATTGAATTAAACCAAGACCTACATTTCACAAATTATTCCACCTATTAAAGTCAAACTAACTGATATTTAACTAATCATAACAAGTATTAAAGATAAGCTAACCTGCATTTAACTAACTATTACAGATCTTACAATCAAACCAACTAATATATAACTAATTATAACAAATACTAAAGATAAACTAACCAGCATTTAGCTAATTATAACAGATATTACAGTCTTAATAACCTAGATTTTATATTGGAGTTAGTGAATAAAAGGGTATCTTTGGCCATGGGATTCCAAGGAATTAATCGCTCTTGTATGTCTGATAGTCAGACTATGTTGTTTTAGTGGCAACTTCAAGTTTCCTTGGGGGTGAGGATTGTACCTCGATGACCTTTTTTGATAGCTGTTGATTGTGTGTGATGTCTTGTGCAGAAATGTGACACAACTGACATTTTCAGTTGCTTCCTGAGGTTCCAAAGGATCTATTATCGCTTTTATATTTTAGGAATTTTGTAGCAATTTCCTGTTCTTGGATTATAAATGTATATTTTTTGAAATGTGATGTGACGCAGCAGCTATGAATTCAAGAAAGATTGCACTTTATGTTAATACTAGCTGGCTTCATGCCATCAAGAAAGATGACTATTTGTAGTATTTTATATATAAATAAGGTACAAAAGAAGGTACATGATAATCACAGATACAAATATTCGCATACACAAACACACATGTACTTACACAGGGTTGAAACGCTGTTTGAATTTTCTTTTCACCGTTGAATGTTCACCTTCCCACTTCCATTGCACGCATGCACACACACACGCACATACACACACATACACATGCATATACACACACACATTCACATACCTCCCTTTTACATACACACATATATACTCACACAGAGTTGTAATACTGTTTGATTTTTTTTCACTGTAGAATTTCCATCATCCCACTACCAAGTTTGCTTTCACCCCTTCCTTCCTTATTCATCTATCACTCCTTCCTTTCTCATTCATATGTTGTGATGGAGAAAAACACAAGTGTATTTTTTAGTAGATTATTGCCGTCTATTAAGGAGATGAACTGGAAGAATCATGAGCAGGCCAGGCAAAACCTTACTGGAATTTTGTCCAACTTTATTCTGAGTTCAAATATTACCAAAGTCATCTTTGCCTTTCATTCTTTTGAGGCTGATGAAATGAGTACCAGTTGAGTCCTTGCGGTTAATGTAATCAACTGACTTTCCACTCCTCTGACTCTCCACCCTCTGACTCTCCACTCCTGACTCCCCACTCCTCTGATTCTCCACTCCCCTGACTCTCCACTCCTCTGACTCACCACTCTTCGGACTCTCCACCCTCTGACTCTCCACTCCTGACTCCCCACTCCTCTGACTCTCCACTCCTCTGACTATCCACTCCTCTGAAATTCTTTTCTAATCTATGCACAAGGCCCGAAATTTTGGGTGAGGGGCCAGTCGATTAGATTGACTCCAGTATGCAACTGGTACTTAATTTATTGATCCTGAAAGGATGAAAGGCAAAGTTATTTCAGTAAATATAACCAGAAGAATAATCAGATATTTAACAAAGCTGGTATTTATGGCATTGATGTTGAAGAATTTCCTCTCCCATGTTGAAGATGTGACTGCTCATATGAAGGAATTGG
>NC_068985.1:87151351-87152809 GCF_001194135.2 Octopus bimaculoides
TATATATATATATATATATATATATGTATGTATGTATTGATGGATGGATGGATGTACTTATTATGTATGTAGGATTTTAGTGTATAACAAGTGTCTTGCCAGCAGACAATCAGATTATCCTCTATCGATAACACCTTTAACTGTCTTTGTGAATTGCTATGTTTCCATCTACCACCCAACAATGAGTTTATAAAACCAAAATATATTAAAAAAAACCCCAAAAAACAATGCCACCCAATGACTTTCAGAAACACTTTATTCTTACTCAGAATTGTCAAAGCACAGAATGAACTATCCACATCATTTGTCAGCGGTCAGAACACCTTCATCCTTCAAAAATTCTATGCTTCCCCAAATTCCCTAAAACTACTCCTGACTTACCTGTATATCCATCCTTTTCTTTTTATGACTCTTTTATTTTTCACTTTTCTGTCTGTTTCATTCTGTGGATTGTGGATGTAATTCTAGTTTTCATTGCTGTCTTTCTTTAATAATCTCATATGTCTGCTTTCTGTTCCTTCTTTTACCATTTCTGATGAGCTGTGATTCATTTGAACATTGTAGCAGAGAAGGAATGTCATTGATGAGGTCACGAACGGGGATTAAAGGACTTTGACAAATCTAGCTGATTGACTGATTGACCAAACGATTAACATCACAATTAATATAGCAATCGATTAGTTAATTGGTTAAATGGTTGGCATAATGACCCTCCCAAGATGCAATAGATTCTAATCACTATTATATGCTGCCACAAGTATCTTCATAGTTTCTACAAACCAAATTCCATTTCGACTTGAATCTATAACTGAAAGCATTTGCCTGAAATTGTTCAAAGGTGAGATTGAACTCCAAAACTCAGAACTGCTAAAGTGTCCTTCTTAACAGCATGAACTATGTCTAGCTTGTCTCATGCACCACTGATTCTGTTCAGTTTCTATGAATTTCATTTAATTTAATTTTATTGTTACGAAAGCTGCTCTTTTGCCTTTTTTTTTTTTAAGTTAATGAGTTTCTGTAATTCTTTGAAAGTCTCATTCTTTGTTACATGTTCCCAATCATACCAATTTGCAAATTAAGCTCAGCTATAATATAATTCCGAACATCTAAATTCATGATATTTATGTTCGAATAAATTGTAACATAGAGTCTCTTTTATATATATATAGACTCAGTGAAAATCACTATGGGTAGAGTGATGATCAAATGTTTAAAACTTAATAAAATTTCAATAGGTGAAATTTCTAAAGTAATAAACCACTTTTATCGAAGTGTTAATAATCTTAGCCATACATAAAATTTATGTTCAATATATATAATTGGTAATTCCTAATTTATAATAACTTACTGAAATAAATATTAAATTGGTTGCCCACTCTTATATGTGTGTATATATGTGCATACATACAACACTATCTCTCTCTCTCTACGTATATATATATATATATATATATATAT
>NC_068985.1:87153949-87156449 GCF_001194135.2 Octopus bimaculoides
TGAGTTCAAATTCTGCTGAGGTCAACTTTGCCTTTCATCCTTTCAGGGTCCATGAAATAGGTACCAGTTGAATACTGGAGTTGATGTAATTAACTTACTCCCGCTCCTGAAATTGCTGGCCTTGTTGAAACCAATATTATCAATATAATTATCTTGTGTACACACACACACACACACACACACATATTTATAGATGACCATCTCTCCAGCCTGAAGACAAAAGCTGGATTTACAGCGAACTTTCTAGTTGCCAATCCTTGATTTTCTGTAGACACCTTTTGCCAAGGTGGTGATGATGATGGTGATGGTGGTGGTGGTAGTGGTGGTGATGATGATGATGATAATGGTGGTGGTGGTGGTGATGATGATGGTGATGGTGATGATATATGCATGCATAAAGAAGTTATAATGAACTAAGATGGAAGATGTGCATAATTATGTGTGTGAATATGTATGTGTTTACAGATCTATGTATGTATGCATACACATATGCACACACACACACACACACACACACACATGCATATATAGGATGGGCTTCTTTCAGTTTCTTTCCCTCAAATGCTCTAACAAGTTTTTGGTCAGCCAGAGTTTTCATCATTGTTGTTGTTGTCCTCATTCTTATCTTCATCATTGTCATCATCATCATCATTGTCATCATCATCATCATTGCCCTCATCATCATCATTACCATATCCTAAATTGTTTTCCAATTTGTCTTTGCAGACAGAAGGCGGTCATTGTGAGAAATTTAACTATTATTTTTAGCAAATTGCTTAACCATATACAAATAGCTTTATTGGCTTGTTGTTACTGCTGTTGTTACTACTGCCAGTGATGGCCCTAGTTGTGGTGGTCATGGTGAAAGGTGTTGCTTGTTGCTGTTGTTGTTGTTGTTGCCTTTACAATGGTGGCGGCGGCAGTGGTGTTGGGGTTGGGTGATTGTGGCAGTAGCTGTGGTGATGATTATTAATGTTGTTGTGGCATTAGTGGCAGTGGTGGTTGCTATGGTGATAGCAGTGCTGGTGGTAGTCTTACTTGACCAATTCTGTCAGCATCTAATATCAGAGTCCAATACCCATGGGTCCTCTGTGATATGGTGCTAATCTAGCCAGAGAGAATGGTATTCCAATAATAGAGATAATGATTGCACATTGGTGATGGTGGTGGTAGTGGTGGCGGTGGCGGCAGTGGTGGTGGTGATGGTGGTGGTGGTGGTGGTGGTGATGGTGGTGGTGGTGGTGGTGGTGGTGATGGTGGTGGTGGTGGTGGTGGTGATGGTGGTGGTGGTGGTGATGATGTACGAAACCAACAAGGCGTGACTGACACTGATTTTATTACTCAAAGAATGAAAATGAGAAAACCCATGGAGAATTATATGGTTCCATGTTTCCATCTATACACATGTGTCGATGTGTGCCAGAATGTCTCTCCAGACAGGATCAACATACATAACATACATACATACATACATATATACATACATACAAACATATATGCATGCATACATGCATACACACATAAACAGATATATCTATACATAATACAGACAAACAGACATACATTTATGACTATATACATACATCCTTCCAGACGTCACACATACATATGTAAATTCATACATATATACCTATACACAAACTTAGATGTATATATATATATGTGTGTGTGTGTGAGCCTGTAGTGGCTGAGTAGGCTAGACTTTGAAAAGTAGACACAACTTCATTGATCACACGAAATAGATATTTTCGTGCCCTTCTCAGGAAGAAGTTTAACATCCTTCATATATTTGCCAGCACACTTCAACCAACTGTATGCAATCCTGTTGTTCTAAAGTTCTTTAACACTAATCAAATTCTTCCATAATTCCCTATCTGATGCCAAATCTTTCCTGGGGTCTGTATCAATATTGATCCTTTAAATGTATCTTTGAGATTGTCTTTGAAAGGTTTGTGTAGTTTGCAGTGGGAGCATTTCTCTTGCTCCAGTTCACCATACAACACCCCTTTTGGCATGCAGCTGTCCACTAAACAGACAAGATGACCAGACTATCAAAGTTGGGGTTTCATAATCATGGACTAGATCATGGCTGGCCAACCTGAGGTCAACGTGTGGCTGCATGTTTTCTTGACTGGTACTTGAGATTGTCATGAGATCTTCAGGATGACAACTACCACTGTTAGAATCAGTTGAGACATTGAATATGCTTGCAGTAGACTGTTCAGGTCCCTCATCCATAAATCAGCAATGTTAAGATGCATGTTTGTTGGAACTCGACTTTCATTGTTGCTTTGATGTCCAATTGCAACCAGAGATTTGATTCAAGATTTCCATCACAGGCCTTAGAAAGACTGTAACTGATCTCCTCATCAAATACATCAAATCTAGATAGAGTTCTCCCAAGACAAACATATCCATGACATTTTGGATTTCAGCATCATGATGGGCAAAAGCTGGCAAGATAACAATATCAAAAACAAAATAAAAGATGAACAATATA
>NC_068985.1:87160567-87163403 GCF_001194135.2 Octopus bimaculoides
TATATATGATTGTGTGCGTGTGTGTGTGTGTGTGTTTGTGCATAAAATGGAAGGGTAACTGTGAGAATGCCTTTGTTGAAAGGACATCATCAAAAATTGATTTCTTTGTGACTGGGTAATTTTCATACTTGTAAGTGGGTAAAATTTTTCCCATACCCAGTAAGGTCCCTGTTCCATCTTAAAGGAATATAAATTGGTATATTGTTTCATGAGCCACAAAAAGATATAAGATGCATTGAACTTGACTGGGTTTGAACTTGCAACATATTGGGAAGCAACTAAATAACGTAGCATTCTAACAAGCAGATTTAGTGATTCTGCTAATTATGAACTTTATTATGAACTTTTGATTAACTAATTTGAAAGAAAAGGAAGACGGGCTGAAGGAGAAACTATGTATCATTTCATATATGTGAAGTGGTGGTGTTGATGATGCTCTGAGTGGTGAAAAACTAACAAGTGCAGACAGCAGGTGTTGTTGTTGTTGTTGTTGCTTAGCGTCCTCTCTCAGCCCTTCTCTCCCTTCATGTACCATAGGGCCTATCAGCCCCAGCAGCCATAGGCCTTTATGTCAAACTTTGAAGATACATTATCATTGCAGAGAATGATACAGCAAGTGTATTCTTTTACGTTCTACCAATTTCTTTATGGTTTACTTTGACAGTTGCCTACTTTCTCAGGCTTACTCTTGATGCACAGGACCCATTTAACCCTTCATCAAGGGAAGGACTGGTTCACTTGATATCAAGGCATGTTCACACATTGCTGGACTTGAGTGTCACTTGTTTGGGAGCCAGCAACCCTCCATAGATTTCTGTAAGCATTAATCACAGAATCATCTTCTGTCATCTGAGCCATAACTGAGGTCCTTGACAGTTAAAGACTAGAACAGATGTATGAGTAATGCTGATGAAGGAGCAACCCCATACTCCCCAAAACTCATGAACACCTAAGCTGGAATATCACCAGTCAATGCAGTCCAAGGAATTAGGACATCTCTGACCCAAAGTCAATTAAAGTTCAAATGTTTTCTAATCATGATGATTGTTTGTTTTGCTTATTTTTTGTTGTTGTTATTGTTACCATAGAGTTCTTAGGACTACATTTTTCAATGTGTCTTTCTTTTCTCAAACCCTTTTTTGTGAAATGTTGTTATTATTTGGGCTAAATTGAGGAAGTACAAAGTAGGTCGTTTCAGCACAGAGTTTCTCACTGTTGACATTTTAAATTCCTCAAGGCAGAGAGAAAAACCCCTGAAGACACGAGGAGATGCAATAAAATCAAATCTCAGATAGAATTAAGGCCATGATGATGATGATGATGATGATGATGATGATGATGATTACAGAGATAAGAAAGACAATAATTATAATGATGATTTCTAATCTGACAATAAATATATAATGATTGCTTAGAAGAGGCTTTCTTTAAATCATAATTTTCTATGATGGCCTTGCTCTACCTTGATTGCTTTTGTTAAAGCACCGAGAATGTCTCCGTAGTTAAATAGAATCTATCTTTGGTGATTGTCCTGCAATTCTCTTTCATCAGCTTAACATTCAAAATGTTCATGTATCATTTATAGATAGTTTCTTTTGTATATCCTTTTGAATAATTTGGAGAATAAAGATGTTTGGTGCTTCTGTTAGAGGATAATCTCATTATGTATTTCAGTGTAACTGTGTGAAACAGAGTTCAGCTTGTCATAGAACGACTGTCAATCACCATACAATATGTACCAATTAATATGACTGTTGACGGAAAACGTCTGAGTGGATATACTTCTGGTTTCATCATCAAAGGGTGCTGAGTTCAAATACACTGTTAGCAAGGTCTTAAGCATTTGGATGCTATGCATAATTAATCCTCATTAGTGGTGAATTGATAGTGTTATTAGAACAACAGTATTTATCCAACTACTTTCCTTTCTGAGTTCAAACCCCAATGATGTCAACTTTTACTTTTCATTCTTGTGGGGTCGATAAATAAAGTATCATTTGTAGGGCAGTGGTTTGGTGAAAGCATTACAGCATTGAATGGGATGTACCCTGCAGTATTTCTTCGCATGCTTTATGTTCAGAGTTCAAATCTTGCCATGGCCTACACTCATGGTAAACTTAATCCCTAGCCTGATTAACCACCACTGGCTATCTTGGGAGCCTGTAGCAGAGTCCATTCTGTTTTAAGCATTCAGGTCACTTCTCTGGTTTAAACTTTTAGCATTTAAATTGACCATAACTGGCCTAACTATTCTCTCTCTTTTATGTGCCGACTGACCAGATCCAACCTCTCACACTTACCCTACAATGTCATTCTAAAAATAAACAATCACATCATCAAAATCTCAAAGCTTGTCTTGAGAGAGTCTCTCATATAGACTTGTGGTGCATAGGGGCACTCACTTATACTGACAACAGATGAGAACTGTGTGCTATGGTTCTCATCTGTCAATGATATAGTTTCAAGTGCTTTTATGCACTAAAAATCCTTAAGGGAGTTTCTCTCCAGGAAAATAATGCAGTATTCTCTGTTCTAACACAACCTGCATGTTTAGTTGGAGATCAAGATCACCATTTGGCATTAGTACTGTTTCTGTTGCAAATCTAACAAAGGCCTCAAAAGACATTTTAAGATCCTCAAAGATCAGAACTTATCTGCAGCTCTTGGTGGTTCAAATCAGATATGCAATCTATGCAGGTGTCTTTTCAGAACATTGTCTGGTTTAAAAATCCACATCAGATGCCATGATGGTGCCAAGGTGTAGGTACAGGAGGTGGTCAAACTCTGTATAATGAGTAGACAGCCACCATTATGTATAAGTGTGTGTGTGTGTGTG
>NC_068985.1:87163572-87166285 GCF_001194135.2 Octopus bimaculoides
ATATATATATATTTGTATATGTATGTATGTATGTATGTATGTATGTCTGGGGATGGGTTACAGAATGTCTCCTATTACTGGTTTGCCCTGTTCAAGGAGATCTTGGGTTAATAACAGCAACAAAAGCAAAGACAACAATCTAATTGCTGGAAGATGCACTAAAGTCGGCAATGGTCCCTATCTTCTGTCATGTCACAGTATAATACATTGTAGATAATATGAACTGTCAACCTTTCAGTTGAAAGTTGATTGCTTTAATAATAATTCATAGATCGATTATGGCTGGTCCCCCTCCTGACCACACCACCATTACTTTAAAAAATTAAAAGAGGGGAAATTTTATTAAAATGAATGACAGAAAGAGGAAGAGGAAGAAAGCGGGAAAGATAAAACTGCAGAGAAGTAGGTGAGACAGTAAATGATTGCGGATTATTAGAGAAAGAAGGAAATAATATTTAACAATGGAGGGGAAAATCAATGGCAGCAAAATAAAATGATTGTAAAATAAATAAATAAAAAGATAAATATAAAGAAATACATATATGTTTGTGTGTGTATGTGTGTGCACATGTATTTATACATACATACATACACGCACACGCATGCACACATGCACACGTACACACAGAGGGTGCGATGGTAAATTGTTGCCATTTTATAGTTTTAATTTCATGCATGTGCTTTGTTTGTTTTTGATTTTGTTGACTACACTGTATAGTAAGGTCAGCTGGGCACTGTCTGTGAGAAAATCAGCACCATGATACAATTCACTCAGCCAGAAATTTGGAAATGACATGCTGTAATGCTTCGCATTCATGTGGAAGCTCCAGTATGAAGCGGCGGAAGTTCCAATATAAACACGTATGAATACAAACTGAGCATTCTTTGGGTCTTACTGACACCATTACCTCTCATAACCTACACACATACATATTAATGCTTATTTTTATACATGGTTAAAGGCTACGTAGCTGAAACTTCAAAGGAACTGTTAACTTTTGCATTGTAAATATATGACAGCCAAAAGAGAACAAAGCACCGCTTAACATCAACCAGAAGTGGTCGGAACTTTCTAGGCTATATCTTAAAGGAGACAGGAGAATTAGACTTGACTTGGTGGAAAAGAGAATCATTCTAAAAAAATATTCAGGGACTTTCCAGGACACAAAAAGTGAAATTTCTGGATACTGCCCTCAATGAACATCAAATTTATTTTGGCAATATAGTCATGTCCCTTTTCAGGCTAAACAAGGATTCATACACAAATACTTCGCCCATAGCTAGCCCCAATCCATCGAACATAGCCCTTTCTTTCTGCTGTAAGATATTTTTCAGTCATTTCACACTTTTACCATTACAAAAAAAAAGAAATGATAAAGAAGAACAGAGTCTCCACACCTTCAACATAAAAGAAGTAACACACTCTTTTAGCTATCATGTCTGATGTGTCCTCCATATTATCTAGTAGAAATATTCGCTATGAATCTGACAACAACTTTCTGACCATTCATTTGCCATAATCAGTAATATATTGCTTGGTAATATGAGAATATGACTACTCTAGCGATTATATTTCAGACTTATGGACAACTAACAAGTAAAGAAGAGCTGATTGTTTAATGTTGTTGGAACTTATGGGGGTGGGTGATTCCCGAAGACATGAGATGAAGTGCTAAAGGCTGATCTGAGGCCCCTGATCCTTACAGAGGAAAGGACAATGGACCAAGATCTCTAGTGATAGGAAATTCTCAGGAAGACCCACCTTCCTCAGAGAAACTTAGTTCTGCTAGCAATCAACATGTTGTATAGTTTGCTGTCTCTGAAACAAATTTCCTCCAACCATGCACTATGTCTGCCCCTTCCCTTGGTTCTTGCAGATTATACCATTGTGTTATCTCTCTCTTTTCCTCCCCTTTCAGCTGTATCATCATCGTTGCTCATTCAGCCTCACCACACTCTCTTCCCTACGCTTCTTTCTTTCCCACCTCATGGTTCTTTGCTCATCCACCCTTCAAACCTACCCAACTTTTACAGTCTGTCTTCCCATCCCCTCATCTTCTGCTTCCCATAGTTGCAGCTTTAGTCCACCAGCTTTGCATCTTGAAGAGGTGTCTTCTACCATAGTTCCAGATTGACCAAAACCTTTTGAGCAGATGTGGTAGATGGAAACAGAAAGAAGCCTATTGTATATGTTGATGTCTCCTCGTCTTGGAATTGCAAGATTGTTATAAATAAATGTCATTCTTTTCCAATACTCTGCAAGAACATAACTCACCATGGGGAAATATTATCTTGTTAGAGAAACAGGTGATGGTTTGTGACAGGAAGGTCATCCAGCAGCAGAAAATCTGGCTCAATAAACTCCTTTCAGCCCATGCAAATAAAGAAAAGTGGATGTGAAAATGCCGCCGCCGCCGCCGATGGTGACGATGATGATGACGGTAATAATATATAAAATATGATTAGTGTAGACGTAGACGGACTGCAATACAAATGAGGACCCAATACACACATTATGTAGACTGTATGCAGGCATTCATCTACTTCTATATCTGTTTCTCAATCTAATTGTCTGTCTGTCTGTTTGTCTCTGCCTGTCTGTTTGTCTGTCTGTCTGTATCTGAGTGTGTTTATGAGAATGTGTGTATGTTTGTATATGTATACATACATATATATATATATATATATATATATATATATATATATATATATA
>NC_068985.1:87166603-87173050 GCF_001194135.2 Octopus bimaculoides
CCCCCCCCTCCCATTTCCGTCTATTCTTCATTTACACTTTCACTTTCTCTTTCTCTCTCTCTCTCTCTCTTGTGCTGTCTCTTCCTCTTTTCTTTTATCTTCAGCATAGATTTTAAGTTCAAGACAAGACACCAAAATTTGTTGCGAAGGAACGTGGATATTAGGCCAACAATTCCAAAGTCATGGGCTCAATTTCAGCACTAGTTTGTGTGTTAAGTCCTTGAGCAAGACACTTCATCTCGTACTCTTCCAATCTACCCATCTCTAAATGGGGACCAACAATTAGCTGGGACAGACAGCCTTCCACCAGCAGTCACATCCTGGATATCCTGTTCCAGAGACCTAAACTGGGTCTCTGTTCACTTCTGACTATATATCATTCCTATATATAGTCACAAGTAAGCACAGACACCTTTTAGATCTCTTGTGACTAATGACCATGTATGTGCCTTGAGAACAGAGTGGAATGAACAATGTGATCTCAGAGGACCAAAAGCACAAGTTCCGCTTGACTAGATATGTCACAAGGTTCACAGACAACAGGTGGACACATGCAATGGCTGAGTGGTATCCAAGAAATCGTAAAAAGCTACTTGGAAGGCCTCCTCGATGACGGGAAGATGGTTTAGTCGAGAAATTTGTGTCAAGGTGGAAAAGAATGCCACAATCAAGACAGGATTCGAAGCACATTGTGACCAGTGGTGTATAACAACATCTGATAGTCTGGTCGATGCTATTATACTGTAATATCATCATCATCATCATCATCATTGTCACTTAATATCCGCATTCCATGCTGGCATGGGTTGGACAGTTTGACTGAGGACTGGCAAACCAGAAGGCTGCAACAGGCTCGAATCTGATCTGGCAAGGTTTCTATAGCTGGATGCCCTTGCTAACGCCAACCACTCCGACAGTGTAGTGGGTGCTTTTAATGGGCCACCAGCATGGGAGCCAGTCAGGCGGCACTGGCATCGACCACGCTCAAATGGTACTTTTTGCATACTACCAGCACTGGTGTACCTAAACAACTAGTGACAGCATTGTACAATCTACTTAGCTGTACCAGTTGGTGTTGGCTAGGCATAATTTGAACCAGTTTTTCTTTTTCTTTGTGTGTGTATGGGGTGGGGGAGGGTTGATTTCAGCACCTCCCCCAGTTACTTCCACTTTCTCTTTCATGATGAGAGTAGCCATGGCTAAAATTGCCAATTGTATTAAAATTTGAAAATATGAATATATTAGTTTCAAATTCTGGCCCTTGGTCAGCAATTACAGGTCAGCAGGGGTGGTGGGGTGGGTGAGGGATTGCTCAGCTGATACTCATTTTATTAAACCCGAAAGGATGAAGAGCAAAGTCCACTTTAATGGAATTTGAACTTAGTACGTAAAAACGGACAAAATGTCTCCAAACATTTTGCCATACTACGGTGAGGGTTTGGGGGAGGGTTCACAGCTGGATGCGAGGTGGAGGTGAAGGTGTGTGTGTGATGGATTGTATGCAGACAAGCTTAAAGAACATAAGAAACGATGCTGTTGGGTTTTTAGCAAAGAATTAAGGCACATGCATTATCTTCGTTATCCTCATTGTCGCCATTGTCAATGTCATCATTTAGCATTCCTGTGCCATGCTGTTGGACAGTTTCACCGGATCCATTGGATCCAAGGAATGCATCATTTTCCACTTGTGCACTTTGGAATGGTATCTAAAGCTGGATGCTTTCATACAGAGTGTATTGGATGCTTTTCCAAGGCACTGGTGCAAGTGAGACCACAATAACTTTGAATGCAGCTACAGTCACTAACATAGCTAGAGTGTGTGCTGCCCAGGGTGGTCCTTCCATTTGCCACACCCAAACCCCACAAAAACACATACTGCCTACAGTAGACCCAAAAGTGGTGCCTGGGGCAGACCGTCTCTACCTCACCCTGCTATGCTACTGGCTACATTGGGTGGGGAGAAGTGGCTCTGTTCTTGGTGATGCATCAAACAAGAAGCTAGGAAGAACATGTTTCTTGCTATCAAAGAGTTAATTTATATTAAATATTGTTATTATACCAAACTCTTAATTTATTCCAATGAATAAAAAATATATTTGCATTTAAATTAATTTACATTGGTGCAGGCATGACTGTGTGGTGAGACATTTGCTTCCTAACCAGATGGTTCTGGTTTCAGTCCCACTGTGTGGCACCCTGGGAAAGTGTCTTCTACTATAACCTGCGCTACCCAAAGCCTTGGAAATGTCTCACCTACTTCTCTGCAATTTTATCTTTCCCACTTTCTTCCTCTTCCTCTTTCTGTCATTCATTTTAATAAAATTTCCCCTCTTTTAATTTTTTAAAGTAATGGTGGTGTGGTCAGGAGGGGGACCAGTCTGGTAAAAGAGACCGATAGAATAAGTATCAAGCTTAAGAAGGAGTAAAATGTACTCTGTTTGAGTTGTTCAACTATAAAACCTACATAGTGGTGCTCCAGCATGGCCACAGTCTAATGACTGAAACAAGTAAGAAAGAAAAAAAATTATACTCTAGTGATGTACCTGTATACCAATATACTACTAAGTAATATGGACTAAGATTATCCATATCACCCAGTGAAATGGATACATAAAATCAGTGGATTAACAAACCTGATGACTTGTAGTATTTAACTGTGTCACTTTTACATTTTGAATTCAGATCCAAACAGCATTTGTCGTTCATTCTTCTGGGGTCAATAAAATATTTATTAGTCAAATATTGGGAAAGACTTAATCGACTCTACGCCTTCTTCACAATTTGTCATATTGTGCCAAAGTTGAAAAATCAATAATTCTATATTCAAATGATGTCAAATAAAAGACTCTTCCTCCGAAGAGAGGAAATCAAATAGTCTGCATAGAAATAGCGAAATACTGAAATATTGGAATAAGTTATTGCTTTGAGGCAGAAGCAAATATGTATTTAATCTAATGAAAATATTGAATCTATCGTTAAATAGGGATAGTTCTGCTTAACGGTGGGTGGTCACGGGAATGGCAGTGTGGTGAAGAATTTCTCTTAGCAATCACATGGTTTGGTGTACGATCCAATTAAGTGTTTGATCCAATTTTTACAATAGACTTGAGTTGGACAATATCTTGTCTGTGGAATTTGATAGATGGAGGCAGTATAAAAATCTGTTATAACTGACAGAGGGTCAATTATCCAAGACTCCAGTATTTTGGGTGTTCTTCATGTTTTCAAGATAGCAGAGTACGATTTGAAGGAAATTTGTGCCTGAGAGTGGTATCACTACTTTACAGAAGAAAAGAATTTCTATTTTGAGGAAGAAAAGTTCAAAACTTCAACAAACTCAGCCCACAATTTGATATTGATTCTCTGCTATAACTCTTTCTTTGCCTTTCTGCTATTAATGTCTCTGGCAGTATTCTTGCCCATTCTGCACTCCATTTATCTTCCCTTATATATCCATTACATTTTGCCTTGCAGAGAAATAGTAGAGCATTAAACATAATACTTGAAAGAATTTAGCCATCCCCTTCTTGTTCCCAATTCAAATGTTGACAGATATTTTCCTTCTTTTCTCTGTTTTACTGTTGCTTTCCATTCCTAAGAGAACATTTAAATCAACATTAGTAACACACTAGTATCAAATCATTTGATTACATTTTACCCCACTAAAATCTCTGAAGCCTGTTGAAGAAAAACAATTGTTTCAAGGCTTTTAAGAATTTCTTTTTGTTTATCAAATTTCTGGATTAAAATTCTGATTGAGTTGTCATTCACTCTCATTCTTCCATGATTCATAACAAAAAAAGAACAACTCAATTAGCTTTACTTCCTTGACCAACTCTCTCTACTAATGTTGCTCAATGCAGAGAAAGGTTTTCTGGCCACTGCTATCATGCTGAACACCAGGTCATATCAGATATTATATTCTAGATATCTCCACTTCTAACAATGAAAAACAAAGACATAGCTGCAATAGCATTTTTGGCTGAAACACACAGGATAAAACTGAGGAGATACAACAGTAATGGAGGAGAAATTCTTAGATGTGATTGGTTGAAATGCATTCCAGTGGTGGCTACTTGAAAATTTACTTTCAAGTTTTACAAATGGATAAACTTATGACAGAATAGAAAATATAGCTAGCAAACAGACACAGATACAGACAGACAAACACACACACACATAAACACATGCACACACACACACATACACACACACACACACACACACACATATATATACATATATATACATATATATATACATATATACATACATATATATATAATTCTTACTTGTTATGGGAAAATCACCAAAGAATTTGATGAGCAGTATAACAGTGCAAACTGGTCAGTTAAATATGAATTTTCTTCTATTACTCTTTTGACTGCAACACACACACTAAGCCTTTTCTCATACATAAAAACTCAAAGTAACACATCAGCCTTGTTCTTCTTTTTTCTTTTTATTTATATTATGTATGTCAAATTTACCTTTTGAATACACCAATATATTTTCAGCAAAACTATTGTACAAAAATATTCGGTATGTGAAAACATACTTCTATAATTCATTTTTGTATATTTAATAATAATGTACAATAAATCTATTTATCTTTTAAGTTAAAAAAAAACTTGTTATTTAACATTATACTGCGCTTTGCTGTGTGTGTTTGTGTCTATGTATATTATCTATAATATAAATCCCGTTCTGTCTGTGTGTGTATGTAAAAAATTATAATGGCTGTATTTTTCAACTGATTTTCTCCAAACAGGGAACATACATTACTTATGTTCCCAGAGATGGTTTTAGACTCTTAAAATTTTTCACATAATAACAAGCCCCTTGGGGGAAGAAAACATCCGTTCCTGGGTTACATGTAGAAGCTGAGGTAACATTTTGTGAAGTAACTTTCAGAAATTGATTGTCTCCCTTAATCCATTAGTCATTAAAAAATATTACTTTTTATATTAGATTCATGTCTTTGAAAGATTTTAAAGATATTTTCTAGCGTCAGTGATGTCTATACCTCTCTATCTATATCTCCATATCCATCTCTCTAACCATTCCGAGAGTGTAGTGGGTGCTTTTTACGTGCCACCAGTATAGGTGCCATCGATCTGACACTACCATCAGCCAAAACTACGCTCTCACTTAGCTTAACAGGTCAACACAAGTACATTACATTATTTACATTATTTACATAATTTACATTTGATGGATATTTGTCTTCATCTTGTTTGTCGTTAACACAACGTTTCGGCTGATATACTCTCCAGCCTCCATCAGGTGTCTTGGGGAAATTTCAAACCTGGGTTCTCATTCCTAAGGTATTTATTGATGTTGTTATTATTATTATTATTCAGGTCACTGTCTGGAATTGAACTCGGAATCTTGGGGTTAGTAGCCCACACTTTTAACCAATATGCCATATGCCTGTGGTCATATATCACCAAAGGTCTTGGTCACCTGTCACTACCTCCATCAGGCCCAACACTCAAACAGTGCTTATTACGTGCCACCGGCACAGGTGCCAGTTGGATGGCACTGGCATCGAACATGACTATGATTTCACTTGGTTCAACAGGTCATCCCAAGCACAGCAGACGACGACTATGACGACAATGACAATGATGATGATGAGTGCAAATGACTGAAACTCTGTGCTCTTGAGTCACTCTGAAACTTTTTACTGATTAAAAGAAACACATGTGTATAAATACAACGCATCTGCTACACTACAGACAACAAAATGTAACCAAAACATTAAATTTGTCATAGTTTTCATCTCTCTCTCTCTCTCTCTCTCTCACACACACACACTTATTTCCAATAACATCAAATACCTCCATCACAACCAGAACCACCACGAACGACAACAACAACAACAACACTAGCAGCAACAGCAAAACGTCAAAATATCATCGTTGTCATTGTTGTAGTGGTAGCCATTCTGGCTATGGTCACCATTTTTGTTGTCTTTGTCATCAACATCATAGCAGAAACATAATAGTTATTTTAGAACTAATCTTATTATATAATAATAATAATAATAATAATAATAATAATAATAATAATAATAATAATAATAATAATAATAATGATAATAATAATAATAATAATGCTATTATATATTTAGTGAAAACAGCTAACTGAAGTGTTTTTGGTAGAATTTATAGGAAACTAAAGTTGATTCCAAATATATTACACTTCAGAACTTGGAGGTATATGTGTGTGTGAGTGGGTGTGTGTGTGTATGTGTGTGTGTGTGCTTGTGTGTGTACGTGTTGGTGTGTCTGTGTATATACATATTTGCATATATATATGTGAGTATATGTGTGTGTGTATGCATGTGTATATATGTGCATATATATATGTGAGTATATGTGTGTGTGTATGCATGTGTATATATGTGCATATATATATATATATGTATATATATATATATAT
>NC_068985.1:87173224-87178899 GCF_001194135.2 Octopus bimaculoides
TATGTGTATTATTTATGTATGTATGTATGTATGTATGTATGTATGTATGTATGTATGTATGTATGTATGAGTGTGTCTCTAGCTGGTGGTAGTAAGTATATCATCGTCAGGAGAATTAGAGCCAGACAAATGATGGCACTAGCAGAGTGGCTGGAAACATGACATCTGATTGGCACATAGATTGATGAAACAAACAAGAGTTCTTTACCATTTGTGGCAGAAATGACACGAAAACAAACCTAAAACAAAAAACCAAAGAGAAATGAGGGAGCAGAGGAGGGACAGGGTGGTGAAAGAGAGAATCAGAGAGAGAGAGAGAGAGAGAGAGATAGAGAGAAGGGGGAGGGAGAGGGAGAAAGGAAAATAAATGTATTTACTGTAAGTATAAATAGAAACAGGATGGTAGTTTTTTAAAAATCTTTATATTTCTTTCTTTTTGTTTTGTTATCACTTAATTCATCATCTATCTATCAATCTATGTACACACACACACACACACACACACACACACACAATTATATAGGTATAGATGGATATATATGTGTGCGTGTGTATGTATAGTTATAGATGGGTATATATATATATATATATATATAGATAGATAGATAGATAGGAAGACAGATAAATAGATAGATAGAAAGGTAGATAGATAGATACACACACTCACATATATATATGCACATACATATGCATATATATGTGTGTGTGTGTATATATATATATATATATATATATATATATATACACACACATATATATACATATACATATATATACATACATACTTACATATATATATATATACATATACATGCATACATTATATATATATATACATGCATACATTCATATATATATATATATATATGAATGTATGCATGTATGTATGTATATGCACATATCCACACATATATATTCTTTTGATAACAAGGGAATTGTTAATCTCACAACTATTGAACTGTGGCTGCCGATATAAATGCCTGGGTGCAAAAGAAGAAATTATTCTAAGAATGTTTTTATCACTTTTGAAGTCTTCAGAGGAATTCTGTGAAATGAAACTAAGAGGCCAATATAGAATCGTTCTATTATTAGGAAGCTTAGGGTATCACAGTAGTTGAACTTGAAGCCCACTACAGCTGTAAATATTCTTTAAAATTTTGGTCTTGTCTCTTTCTGTCAAGTTTTGTGTTAGCTATGGTGAATTGTGCTTCTATTTCATTATTTGTCTGTTTCTTTATTTTCTGTGTCTGATCCCAGATTAGGTCTATGCTCACTTTTGTCCCTTTGGGGCTGATAATTCTTTGCTTGATTGTTTGTTTGTTTACTTCAATCTGTTTCTTTATGCCACAGCTGGTTAGATATATACACATTACTGGGGCCTCGTTGTCACAGCTGCATATCTTTCTTGTCACTAACTTTTACCTTTTTTTTCGTGTAAGGGAGATTTCAATTCAGTTGTGTTTGAAAGTATTGAGCCATTGGATGAATTGCTACCAGGGGAAGGTAAAGAACGTCACTGTCCACTGGTCAGTGAGTTTTGGAAGAAGCATGGAATGTGGGCAGTCACTCAGACACATATAGATGCCCACCTCATGCATACTTATATATATATATATATATATATATATATATATATGCATTTAGATGCATGTGTGTGAGTAAAAGCAGAAATCCATAACTTTGCTTCTAGTTCATAACTGAATTGTGCTCAACATCTGTTTCATTAGCAATAAACAACGTTAATTCCATAATTCTTTCTAATTTTTGGAACAAGGCCAGCAATTTTGAGAGAAGGGGTTGACAATTGACCCCAAACGGATAAAAGACAAAATCAATCTCATTGGAATTTGAACTGAAAACATAAAAATTGTTTAAATGCTGCAAACAATCCTGTAGCCTTGAATTAATTCCAGAATTAGAATCATGTAAAAGCAATGTTTACCAAAAGCAACAACCCAAAGCAGGTTTGTTAATCTGGCTGATACATTAATTCTAAGATAACTATCCCAAAGCAGATACAGGATTGGCTAATACTATGCATTAGGCAAACTAAGTGTATACCTGAGATGCTCAGACCACGGTTCCTTCAAATATTCTTATACAAAGCTTCTAAATCCAATCAAAACCATAAAAATTTAGTAAGAGAGCAGATGCAATCACTCTTGGAACAATACAAAGAGAAGAACACTTTGTGAGTGGAGTTGTATGATTTGATGACCTGACACATAATTTGATATGAAATATATCAAATTTTACCAAGTGACAGATTTATTCAGTGATGGACATGACCTTAAAAGGTTTAGGCTTATTGATAGCCTAATTATAATTATAATTATTCAACATCGTTTTCCATCTGGTGTAATGAGGGAGCTGGCTGGTGAGTATTGTAGAAACAATTGGGGTTGATGGCTCTTATTGTTGGACTGGAAGAAGGAATATTCACTCATTGAAAGGCTGGGAGAAAAGTGTGCACATTGTAAGGTTTGAGAAAAGAGCAGATACAGAAGGGTTGGATGAAGTGGGTGTGCATAAAAGGGTTGGGAGAAGGAAAGGGTACACGCCTTTGGGTTGAAAGAAGAGGCTCCACAATATAGGACTGGGAGATGGGAATACACATTGGAGGGCTGGGAGAATGGGTTCACAATGTAGGTCTGAGGTAAGAAGGCACATATTGGAGATGTGGGTTGGGAGAATGAGGTACATATTGAAGGGCAAGGGAGAGGGGTAGACATTTTATGGTTGGAAAAAGGGGCTTCACATTGAAATTTGGAAAAAAAAATGAAGCACACATTGCGGGGCTGATAGAACAGAACAAGCACAAGGTTTGGTGAACATGGAAGGGCAGGGACATTGTTAGGCTGAGAGACGGGAGTACATTGCTGGGTTAATCTAAAGCTAGCCCTGAGTATATACAAGAGATGAGTGAAGATTAGGATAGAAGGTAACTTCCAAGATGCTGTATAAGCAGATCAAACCTGGAGTCACATGGTTGCAAAGTAGGTACCTTAAACACCCAACTAGTTTTACATATCATAACCCGATAGACACAACTGATATTTCAGTGTCTGAAAAATGCCAAGAGAGAATAAAATTTATCGAATTCCACTCTTACCAACCTATCATTGTGTATATTGGCCCAAAACTTCAATCACCTAATCTTATTTGAGCAACCTCCATTGCTTGTTATCTTTAGATTTTGTACATTCCCCCAGAGGGAGATTTTGTCTAATAATTGTTAGGATAATCTTAGTTGATTGAAGTTTTTCAACTTACTATATTACATGTGAGGCCCTATGGTATTTGTAAAAACTTATAATTTGCTTTTAAACAGCTTGTAAATTAAAAATCTCTCATATTTTGTAAAAATTTTCAGAGGTGATTTTTTTCTTTTTTTTTTTGTATCTTTTCACTTCTTGAGTGTTTTTAATCTTCTCCAATATATTCCCACTGCTCTGCCAACAGAGTGTGTATCCTGAGGCCACAGAAAAATGGTGCACAGCTTATTAATTACAAGTGGACAAACTAATTTGCATATAGGTGTTAGTTTTAAAACTTAGAAAATTCTCTTTACTCTAGACACAAAATGAAAAAAAACAACAAACAAAATATTCCATATATTCTATCTTTTACTTATTTAAGTCATTAAATTATGGCCATGCTGGGGCACCAATTTGAAGACGTTTTAGCCAAGTGAACCAACCCCACCACCAGTTGTCAAGTGGTGGTGGGGGACAAACACAGACACAGACACACATACACATGTGTGCAAGTATGAGAAGACCCATCAAGCCAAGCAAAATTGCAGTCATGGCAGATATAGGTGTCATGCAAATTGACACCTGTGCCGGTGGCATATTAAAACACCCATTACACTCTTGGAGTGGTTGGTATTAAAAAGGGCATCCAGCTGTAGAAACCATCCAACCCATGCCAACATGGACAATGGACATTAAATGGTGATGATGATGATGATGATGAAGATATATATATATATATATATATATATATATATATATATATATATATATATATAAAAGCAAAGTTTAGGTTAGTTAAATTATGTTTGGGATATATTTAAACTGCTAAAATGCAAACTCACTGTAGTTGCCATAGTAAAATATTTCTTTTATGGTAAAAAGGTGTGAAAACACCCAATCTGTTCAGTGTCGCCTTCTATCAGGATGTTTCTAGCTTGCTGGCTTTTATCAATGGGAAGTACCTAAGAGAGGCAACTCTGAACAGATCTTTTAATGCAACAGCTTTATGTAAAATACAGTCAATGTTGTTGACTGAATTGTGCTGGTCAATCGCAAGATTTTGGAAATTACTCTCGAACCCATGCCAGTATGGAAAGTGGATGATGATGATGACTGACATATTAGTGGGAATTTGTCTTTTAATAGGTCAAACTGTCAATCATATTCTTAGCACCAGCTAAAAAAAAAATGGCAAAAGACAGTGCAGAACTCCAGTGTCTACTTTGGGATGATTTCTATGTCTGAATGTCTTTCGTAAGACTAACCAGTTTATAGTGTAGCAGTGTATGAAGTTCTTTTCCCATAGCACCAGCACAAGCGAGGTCACCATGTAAGTGACAAAATTAAGAAGCCTCCTAAACTGAGTCGGAAAGCGTATAGTAAAGAAGGAAACTGCTTTATTGCAGGTGCTGAGAGAAGGAAGTATGATAAAGGGACCAGAGCAAGCTAAAACTACAAAAAAGATATCAAATACTGAACTGATAAGAAATTAAAATTTATGTTTATCATCTTGCTTCTGAAGATTCACACATCTATAGACTGTTTCCTCTTTGTGACTCTTTTACTGTACATTCTTCTGTCTTTTTGTGTTTTATTCCACGTCCTGTGAATTTACTTCTAGCTTTCATTGTTGTCTTTCTTTACTTGGCTTATGGCCACTTTCTGTCTACTCTTTTAAGCTTTTCTAACAAGTTATAGTGCACCAGAGCACTGTAGACAATAAGGTCAGTATTATCATTTATTATATTAGAAGAACAGTGTGTTGTGTATGAATGCTGGTGATTTTCAAGAAAGGACGAATGAAACTGACCGACTTCCTTCAAATCAATCCAGTGCAAACTTGCAAAACATTCCAAAGTTTTCTGTTTCTGTGTCTTGGAATAAAGAAATGCAGCACTCAATCATTTGTGCATTATAGCATAAATACACCAATGATGATGATGACGATGATGATGATGATGATGACAATGATGATGATGATGATGATGATGATGATGATGATGATGATGATGATGATGATGACGAGGAGGAGGAGGAGGAGGAGGAGTGCACTTATATCCACACAATTTCTTTCATATAAGCATTCATTAATTCACTCACATATTTGAAAATCTCTGAAACTATCTTCACTCAAGCAAACTGACTTATTTCTTTGTTAGGGACTGGCTTCAGTTTTAAACACATTTGAATGGAAGCCTAAATATTTACACACACACACACACACATTATTTTATTATTTTGTTCCTTTAGCCGTTTCAGTCAATTAACTGTGATAATCCTGGGGCATTTCATTTTTAAAGGACGACATTATCCTCACATACTACTGGGTTGATGATGGTTACACTTATACAAACACCCTACAAGCTTACTATCCACACACACACACACACACACACACACACACACATATATATATAT
>NC_068985.1:87179692-87182799 GCF_001194135.2 Octopus bimaculoides
ATAATCCTTGCCTTCAGTTCATCTTTGGTGTTACAAAGAGTTTTGTTGATTTCTCACTCAACTGTACCCTACACAAGTGGGTTTCAGTGTGGGGAGTTAGGGGCCCAGATGTTAGTGGTGATGTGGTTGTAGAATTTGTTTGACAGCTATAACTGGGTTCTCCCACTTGTGTGGCATAGTGCAGAGTCCTGTTGGCACCCTTTTGACCCAGAACAGCACCACCTCCTCCAGGCACTTGATGTAGGCCCCGTGTTGGAGATATAATCTCATCATCACTAGTGATCACTCCAAACACTATGATGTTGAATGGATGTTTCATCTTTATCACTCTTGGTACATCTTCTCAGATTGACACCCAAACACATTGGAGCTTCCAGCATGAATGCCAAGTAGCACAGCATATCATTTCCAAATTTCTGGCAGAGGGAACTGCACCGCAATGCTGTTTTTCTCATAGATGGTACCCAACTGACCCTACCATACTGTGTAGACAAGAAGACAAGAAGATCAAAAACAATGTACCTGCATGAAATTAAAGATATAGAATGGCGACAATTTACCCATCGCACCGTTTATGTATACATATCACATACATACAAACATAAACACATACCTATATACGTATGTATATATGTATGTGTGTGTCTCTCTCTCTCTCTCTCTCTCTCTCTATATATATATATATATATACACACACACAAATGTATGTATGCATATATGTATATATATATGTAACTGTAAGTATGTATATCCATATATATGCACCATCTGCATTAAAACAATAGTTTAATTAGTATTGTCATTTATAACGAGGAAACATGAAAAATGTGAAAGAAATTAAACGTTAGCCAATGGCTAACGTTGTTGTTTTTGTTATAGCTTAATTATTGCTAATTAGCATATTTAATGTTTCCTATATTAAATATGGTAATTCTAACTTAACTATTTTCCAATAATTTTTTCCCAAAAGTATTCTTAACGTAAGAAACGCTGTAAAACAATCAATAATACTGAATTACAAAAATAAATAAAAAAAAAAGGAATAATTAATAAAATGAATGTTTTATGAAAAACATGTGATATATCAATAATATTATTACCATTATAATTATCATTATTATTACTAGTGATAATGATGATATGATTGATAATAATAATAATAATAATAATAATAATAATAATAATAATGATATTAATAATAATAATAATAATAATAATAATAATAATAATAATAATAATAATAATAATAATAATCAGTTCAAATTTTGCCACAAAAGCATCGATTTTGTGGGAGGGAATGACTCGATTACATTGACCCCATTGAAGATAGAGACAGAAGCACTCATATGCACAGCTCATGAACAAGCATTAAGGACTAAGTGTATTAAGTGCAGAATTGACAACACTACTGAAAGTAACAAATGCAGAATGTGTGGTGAGAGGGGTGAAACAGTATGGCAGATCATTAGCGAATGCTTGAAATTGGCACAAAGGGAATACAAAAGATGCCACAACAATGTGGCAAGAATGATCCATTGGGAGCTCTGTGGAAATCATCACATACAAAGAGCAAAGATGTGGCATGAGAAAATCCCATAAGGTGTTACCAAGAATGAGATTTTCAAAAGCCTGTGGGATACATGATCATCTGACCAGACATCATTAGAAACTGGACAGTGTTGTGGTGAACAAAATGAAAGAACATGCATAATAATTGACATTGGAGAAGAGAAAATAAACAACTATGATGATTTAAATAGTAATAAAAGCTTCCAAATTTAGCAATGGCATCTGCATTTCTCAATGCCATCATCCTCAGTTCTCAACTGGTTTGGTACTTCATTGACCCCAGAGAAATGAAAGGCAACGTTGGGCAGAGTTGGCATCATTCGAAAAAGAATATGAAGCATCAGAAGAAATACTGCAATGCAGATTCATTTTGTCAGATGTTCTAATGATTTTGGTAAAAACCAAATGATAATGACAATGATGACCATGATGATGATAACTGAGCCCAGGTTTGACTGAGGTGGGATTTGAACTCGGAAAATTAGGAGCTGGAATGTATACAGCAAGGGATTTCTTTGTTTCCAATGCTGAAACTATTGCGTTGGTTCACCGTCTTTTAGTATTGTTTAATCTTAATACTTAATAATATTATTAATTCGAAGAATTACTTGAGGAAAGTTCATGATAATTTCTAACAACAGAATATTAATAATCTATTAACACTGACCAAATCTGACAAATATTAAAAAGTAACAAGAAAAAATAGAATAAATTTTAACTGGATTAGGAATTAAGATTATCAACATTTCAAATGTATTCTCACATTTCATGGAATTATTCAATCCCATACTTCAGCTTAATTGTTTTGTTGTTGTTGTTGTTATCATTATCATTATTGTTGTTGTTGTTGTTGTTGTTGTTTATCTCTGATCATATACAGGATTTGAGATTTAGGAAATAAATATTAAAACAAATTACAAATGGAAAGTTGGGGGAGGAGGGGGAAAAAATTAGCAAAACAACAACAGTAAAAGAAAAGAAATGACAATAATAGTAAAAATAACAAAAAGAAAAGCAAAAAATCGTTTAGTTAAGCATATCTGAGTGAGGAGGAAGGTTGTGGGGAAGGGGTAAATCTTCCTATTTAAGATACATGTTATTCAAAGAATTTGACCATTAGATCATTGTATATGCGAAAGAATCGGTACAATTTATATTCACAATATTTTTCCTAATTTCCCAAAGGGTATGAAATCCCTACACAGCTTTTATTGTAAGAGTTATGTTTAATTTAGTTTATATGGAGTTATATTGTCGTAAATTATAGATGGCATTCATAAACTTTATTTCCCATACGGAATTATAACAATGAAATCGATTGTAATGCAAATCACTTTTGGCCATTTTTATTTGTAGATCTACAATTGTTTATTTCATTGTTGGCTTCATAATCAGCTTCACAAATAGATGTATACATACATACATGCATACATACATACACACATACATACATATATATATATATACATACATATATATATATCTGCGTATATGTGTGCATGTGTGTGTGCATATGTATTTATGTGTATATATATATA
>NC_068985.1:87182961-87185598 GCF_001194135.2 Octopus bimaculoides
ATCTAAATATGCTTGTGTGTGTATATATGTGTGAGTGTGTGTGTCTGTGTGTATGTATATACATATTCATATATACATGTGTACATATATATATATATATATATATATATATATATATATATATATATATACACACACATACACGCATATACATACATACATATATGCACATGCACACACATATATTTATATATATATATATACACTCAAACGTAGAAGGTGCTAGCTGTAATATTCTATATACATTATAAATGATATACATATCATTATCTTAATCTAATGCTGTTTCAAGTACCTATATTGATTTTATACATACCCACACTCACACAGATATCTATATAAAGAGAGACAGAGAATGAGAGGGCGAGAGAGAGAGAGAGATTGATTGATGTATGTGTGTGTGTGCATACACACCCATTTGCACCCATGTATTTGCATGTATGTGTATGTGTATACATGAGTAAGACTGATAGGTTTATAATTGTCTCTATTTGCATACATCTGTGTGTATGCTGGAATAGCCGAGGCACCCAAAAGCTTACTTATGCATATGTTTATTATGTTTGTCGATGTCTGTATGAGCATCCAAAGAGCATCCAAAGAGCATCCAAAGAGCATCCAAAGAGCATCCAAAGAGATGTCTGTATGTATGTGTATATATTCACACACACACACACACGCATGCATGCACATATACACACATAAATATGCACAGGTATTTAAAATGATGACGAGCTGCCAGAAATAATGCAGCGGAGCCAGACGCATGCGTCTGAGCAACAAAGTTCAATAAGGGCCTATTAAATACTATTCAAAATAAATTCTAGATTAATTAAAATTATCTCTGCTGCCAAGGAAGGTAGAACAATTTATCTTTTTTTCTATTATCCCTTATATTTTACTTGTTACAATCAGTAGGCTGCGGCCATACTGGAGCACCACCTTGAAGAATTTTTAGCTGAATGTACTGAATCTAGCACTTTATTTTAAGTATTGCACTTGTTCTATTGGTCACTTTGCTAAACCACTGAGTTATTGGGACGTAAAGAAACCAACATCGGCTGTCAAGTGGTGGCAAGGAACAAACATAGAAACTAACGCACACACAAACACTCACACACACACATGAGAGACTTCTTTCACTCTTAGTCTACCAAATCCACCCACAACACTTTGGTTACCCAGAAGCTATAGCAGGAGACGCTTGCCCAAGGTGCCACACAGTGAGACTAAACCCAGAACCATGTGCTTGTGAAGCAAACTTCTTACCACACAACCACATCTGTGACTATTCTATTTCTGTGACTATTGTTCCAGAGAATTTGTTACTCCAGATCAGAAAGAGAGATTTCTGTTACCGCTTTACATTCTGTTCACAAGCTGGCATGAGTTAGAGATGCAGCATCTTGAAGTATAATACCAAGTGCTTTCCCTCTCACCAACACTTCCTCGGTACCGAAGCTATTTATGTACTTTTTTTTGTCTACCAGTCCTCACAGACACATTGAACTGTGCAACCTGTCTTTGTTAATAACAACTCATAGATGTGACATTGATGGAGAAAGACTTATACAGACATGCATGCGTAGGCACATACACACGTGCACACATACACACACACACACACACACACACACACACACGTATATAAGTATCACTTCATTAGCATCACAGCTTTAATATCAACTTTACATTGTCAGGAGGAATATGTGTATGTGTGTGAGTGTGTGTGTAAGTGTGTGTATGTATATATGTATATATGCTTATGTGTGTGCTTGTGTGTGTGTATGTATATATATATGTACATATTCTTTTATTCTTTTACTTGTTTCAGTCATTTGGCTGTGGCCATGCTGGAGCACCACCTTCAGTCAAACAAATCGACCCCAGAACTTATTCTTTGTAAGCCAAGTTCTCTTTTGCTGAACCACCAAGTTTCAGGGACGTGAGCACACCAACATAGGTTGTCAAGCAATGATGGTAGGACAAACACAGACACACACACACACACACACACACACACACACACACACACACACACACACACACACACACACACACACACACACACACACACACACACACACACACACCCACACATAAATATATATGTCCAGCTGTAGAAACCTTGCCAGATCAGATTGGAACTTGGTGCAGCCGCTGGCTTTCCAGACCTCAGTCAAACCATCCAACCCATGCCAGCATGGGAAATGGACGTTAAACGATGATGATAATGAGGAGGATGATATACGATGGGCTTCTTTCAGTTTCTGTCTGCCAAATCTACTCACAAGGCTTTGGTTGGTCCAAGGCTATAGAAGAAGACACTTGCCCAAAGTGCCATGCAGAGGAAATGAACCCGGAATCATGTGGTTGGGAACCAAGCTTCTTACCATACAATCTGGTATGTATATATATATATACACACATGTATTTTACCTCATCCTCTCCACATCACATCCATCATAATCTGTAGCATTGTATTTCCTTGAAAAATTTAAATTTCTAATTGAGTTGAAATGCTTTCAAGCATGGCATGCTTAAAATTCTGTCACTTAAACAACAATATTGGAGGCAGGAGATATTTATTTGGTTCCAACAGAATGGAATTAATTTAAACTTTAGTTCTAGTCTCAT
>NC_068985.1:87185844-87188609 GCF_001194135.2 Octopus bimaculoides
ATATATATATATATATATATAAGCATGCATATAAATTATATAAATTAAATATATATATATATATATATATACACACATGTATTTTACCTCATCCTCTCCACATCACATCCATCATAATCTGTAGCATTGTATTTCCTTGAAAAATTTAAATTTCTAATTGAGTTGAAATGCTTTCAAGCATGGCATGCTTAAAATTCTGTCACTTAAACAACAATATTGGAGGCAGGAGATATTTATTTGGTTCCAACAGAATGGAATTAATTTAAACTTTAGTTCTAGTCTCATACAAATTTTAAAACTTCACTCTTTCCACACACCTATACACACTCAAATGCACATAAACTACTGAAGATGAATATATTGTGCAGAAATACACTTGCCTAGTTATGAAATATGTACATGTATATATCTGTATATGTGTATATCTATCTATCCATCTGTCTATTTATCCATCTCTCTATCTACCTTTCTATCTATCTATCAGTCTATCTATCTATCTATCTATCTATCTATCTGTCTGTCTGTCTGTCTGTCTGTCTGTCTGCCTGTCTGTCTGTCTGTCTGTCTGTCTATCTATCTCTCTATCTATCCATATATATATCTGCTCACCTACCTATGTATGTACATCTATACCTACCTGCCTGCTTTCCTACCTACCTACATCAACTGAGAGTTGTAATCAAATGAATCTGTTGAATGAGCAGGAACATTCAGTTGCGATCTTCTGTAAAAACATTTCAGGCTAAAGAGAAGTAAAATCTTACTTCAAAACAGGTGAGGGTTGGTGACTGGAAGGGCATCTGGCTGTAAGAAATCTGCCTCAGTAAATTCTGTCTGTGCCATACAAACATGGAAATGTGTATACAAGATGATGAAAAGAGGGCAATAAAATGATGATGAAGATGATGATGATGATGATGGTGGTGGTGGTGATGATAATGATGGTGATGATGATGATGTTGATAATGATAATGATGATGTTGTTGATGGTGATGGTGGTGCTGGTGGTGGTGATATTCCTCTATTTACATTATATCAAGGTCTCTTTCATTCTTTTGTTGTTTTGCCATTTTTATGAATATATATATATATATATAAATAAATATATATTATTTATATTATTATTTGATTGAACACCATGCATCTTTTTCCAAGTAAGTTTATCTTAATATACATATGTATATATGTATACACACACACACATGCATGCACACACACATGCACACACACACGTGCACACACACACACACACACACACAGATGCATATTTACACACACTTCTGAATAAAAAGAAAAAAACAGCGAATGAAACATATTTTAGTAAGCTTTGCATTTTAAAGTTAGTTTAATTTAATTTGAATTTTACTGCACATGCAGTTAATAGCGTTTTTGGCTGATATGAAATATGTTCTATAAATTTACAAATTGAGTTTTATGAAGGTAAATATCACTCAGGAAAATTCCAGATTTGCCTCTATCATTTTTAAGAGTGTTTCACAACACAGATACGGTATAAATTGTAAATATAAAAAATATGAATGATTTGACTTGTTTCAAATTGTTCTTTATAATAAAGAGGTGATGGGGCTGAGTTCCTTTTGAGTGTTGAGCCTCATGGTGGCAAATTGGCTGAGCTCCTGGGTGGCTTGGAGTTCTTTTAGAGTGTTGGGCCTCACATAAGTAATTTGGCTGAGTTCCTTTTGGATGAGCTTCACGGAGGCAAGGTGGCTGAGATCCTTTCAAGTGTTAGGCCTCACGGAGACATTGGCCAAGATTTTGGCATGATTATGTCATGCTTGAGAAGAAGACCTATCAAGCCAAGCAGAATCACAGTCATGGCAGATACCAGTGTCATGCAAATGGCACCCATGCTAGTGGCATGTAAAAGCACCCATTACTCTTTTGGTGTGGTTGGTGTTAGGAAAGGCATCCAGCCATAGAAAACCATGCGAAATCAGATTGGATCCTGGTGCAGCCTTCAAGCATGCCAGCTCATTCGAACCATCCAACCCATGCCAGCATGGACAACGGATGTTAAATGATGATGGCGATGATGATAAATAGAAGGTTTGGGAAAAGACATGGGTGTGGTTAAGAATATTCTTTTCTACTCTAGGCACAAGGCCCAAGATTTTGGAGAAAGGGGTCCAGTCAATTAGATCAGCCCCAGTATGCAACTGGTACTTAATTTATTGACTCCAAAAGGATGAAAAGCAAAGCTGACCTTGGCAGAATTTGAACTCTGAATGTAAAGACAGTTGAAATACTGCAACGCATTTCACCCGGCGTGCTAACATTTCTGCCAGCTCACCACCTTGGTTAAGAATATTGCTTGCCAACCATATTGCCTTGGGTTCAGTTCCACTGCATGGTACCTTGGACAGGTGTATTCTTCTGTAGTCTTAGTTTACCAATACCTATTGAGTGAATTGGGAGAAGGAGTCTGAAAGAAGCCTATCATGTGTATGTGTGTATGTCTATATCCATCTAGCCCATGCCAGCATGGACGACAGACATTAAATGATGATGATGATATATATATATATAGTTTGCCACCAACTCTTTTTTCTGCAAAATATGGGTAGCTTATCCTGTTCAGGTTATATTATTGGCATTATCGTGCATTGGAGAATTTAAAATCAATTCTTTAACTTTCTAAGACATCTCAAAACTTCTAAAAGCAAACTTCGTTTGTTTGTTTGTTTACGTTCATCGTAATTTGAATTTAATATATATATATATATATATATATATATATATATATA
>NC_068985.1:87188915-87192481 GCF_001194135.2 Octopus bimaculoides
AAAACCGGAGGGAAAAGCGTAAACAAAACAAGTCTTTAGTTAATTGGATACGAATCGTTTCATGGTTAAGCGAATGAAAATTTCACTATTCCAATCTTCAGTCCAAATATTCTGATAAATTTGAAAGTGTCTCTAAAAAAATTCACGGTAATTTTTGGCCATGCGACACCAAAAATCAACGATAAGAAAGGCACTTACGAATTCATCGGCCAGTGAGATCAGGCATCTCACCCCAAAGAAATCCATTCCATGTGCGTCACAAATAGTCCCGTATGAAAAGAAGTCCCGTGTGGAGGGATTACGTTTTAACCATCTAACTTAGAGATATCAAATATAAAATATACAAGAATAATGTATATATATATATGTATGTATGTATATATACATATGTACATAATCATTATCATCGGTTAACGTCCACCTTCCATATTTAATCTAAAATCTATAAATGTGTATATAGATATAGATACATATAAACATGCATATATGTACATATGGATACATATAGAATTATATGTGCATCTTACCCTGGCAAAACTTGCCTTAGAATGTAGCTGTTAAATGATCGTTATGTTTAAAACGTTAAGATGTACTTTTAGCTTCATTTTAAATGGAAGCATACAAGAAATATCTGTCTGTGTTTAAATCAAATGTTGTATTTAATTAGCTCTAATCAAGGTTTAGATAATTCAATTAAATTGTGTTTTCTGCATGTGCATGTGTGTGCATGTGTTTGTGTGTGTGTGTATGCTTTCAAAGAAAAATAAATTCCATGCTGTTATGCATTCCATGGATGTTAAGAATTAAATTGCTATTTTTTGTGTCTCAGTCAGAAATATATTCTAAAATCTATTTCTTACTAAGGGAAGAAAAGAAAATCTCTGACTGCCTAAAATAGTGAATTAAATGTGAAAAAAATCTTCTCAAATCATTGTCATCGTTGTTATCATCATCATCATCATCGTCGTCATCATCATCATTTTAGCGTCCATTTTCCATATTTGCATGGGTCAAATGGAATTTGTTTGAGCAGAGTTTCTCCTGCCTGATATCTTTCCTCTTACACCAGATGTCACTCGTTTCCAAGAAAGCAAATATGTCCCCCTGGCTAAATATGCCTGTTGCCACATTGAAGAGAGTTTTTGAACTGGTAAAAACAAAATGTGAAAAAATTGTTTCAAGAAATTTGAAAGATGCTGGCTTTAGCCCTAAAAATTTATCTTCAAAAATCTCTGTTAATCAAGGTAAACCTTAAAAACAGATTACATTTTTTTGACCAAGTTTTGTAACAACAGTTCAGATTGGTCTCAAAAAGGTTTTCATCATCATCATCATCATCATCATCGTCATCGTCATTATTTAACATCCGTTTTCCATGCTGGCATGGGTTGGACTGGTGAGTCAGAAGGCTGCCTAGGCTCCAATCTGATCTTGAAAAGTTTCTACAGCTGGGTGACCTTCCTAACTCTAGCCACTCTGAGAGTGTAGTAGGTGCCTTTTATGTGCCACCGGCACGAAGGCCAGTCAAGCGGCTCTGGCAACTACCACGCTGAAAAGGTGTTTTTACATGCTAACTGCATGGGAGCCAGTCCGTCGGCACTGGCAACTTCCACGCTCAAATGTTGTTTTTCACGTGCCACCGGCACATGTGCCAGTAAGGCGACGCTGGCAATGATCATGCTCAAATGGTGCTTTTCATGTGTCACTGGCATGGGAGCCAGTCTGTGGCCCTGGCAACGATCATGCTTGGATGTGCTCTTAACATTCCACTGGCACGAGTGCCAATCAGGCGGTACTGTCATCAGCCACGTCAGCGATTTTGATTTGTTTACACTTGCCTCAATAGGTCTTCACAAGCAAAGTTCATTGTCCAATGAATGAGGGGTACTCATAATTGGGCCGGTTACATCCGCTGTTCAGATGTGTCTTTAATGTTCCACTGGCATGAATGCCAATCAGGTGGTACTGTCGTCGGCCACATCAGCAATTATAATTTTGATTTCACTTGCCTCAATAGGTCTTCACAAGCAAGGTTTATCAGATTTTGAGATTTGCAGTGATAATCCAGTGCATTATATTTTCAGAACTCATAAAAGTTCCACTCTACAACTGTTTCAACAATGGTAAAACACTGAAGTGATACAATCAGGATATAATTCTGCATTTTCATTTGCAGTTTGCATTTCTGGAGAGATAAACCTTTTCTCTTTATCATAGATTGAAAATCATAGGCTTATTTCTTGATCTTCAGTGGCATTTGGATTCTGAAATGTCTAATACATAGAGAAAAGCAAATTGGTTTTAAATATCTGTAATATTTATGAAATTAATTTTTCTTTGACATAAATGTTAAACAAAAACATGATTTAATTTCATTATCCAAGTTGCAAATAAGGTCATTTATACATAATCTTTATCTTCGATATTGATAGAAATTTTTGTTGCACTTCCATTTAAATGAAAACCTTGAAGTACGCTTCTTGACATTTTAAGCCATTTCCACAACTTGCTAATTATAAAGGACAATTCCAGACAATTCTACCAATATAATCTCATAATTTTACAATGTGGGAACAATAAATTACGATTTTTGAATTATTTGAATTATTTCCAAGAAAAATTCCTCAAGAATTTCATTATTCCCTAACTGTTTTGCAAAGTTTACAAATGTTAGAGAAGAACTTGCTGAAAATTACATTTGGGTTAGAACAGAGCCCAAATGTGTATCTCAAATGGAATATTTGGGCATGGTATGGGTTCAAATCTGGAAGAATATGCACAAACCCTAATTAACTTTGAGAATCTATGAAACACAAAAAGGGTCAATGTTGGAGTATTTTGGTATATGGAAGCTAATTGATAGTTTGCCAAGTAAACTGTATGATTTAAAGAGAGCTAAAGTACATACCATTCTACGTTATAGCATATTGTTTTAAGAACTTTTAATATGCAATAAAACTATTATTGCAAACTGTGCCTCAGTTTTGGGAGCTAATGGTGTATGTATATCGATGTATGTATATGTGTGTGTATATGTGTGCATGTATGTGTGGAGGCGCAATGGCCCATTGGTTAGGACAGTGGACTCACGGTCATAGGATCGTGGTTTCGATTCCCAGACCAGGCGTTGTGAGTGTTCATTGAGCAAAAACACCTAAAGCTCCACGAGGCTCTGGCAGGGGGGTGTGGTGAACCCTACTGTACTCTTTCACCACAACTTTCTCGCACTCTTTCTTCCTGTTTCTATTGTACCTATATTTCAAAGGGGCCAGCCTTGTCGCACCCTGTGTCACACTGAATCTCCCTGAGAACTACGTTAAGGTGCATGTGTCTGCGGAATTCTCAGCCACTTGCATATTAATTTCATGCGCAGGCTGTTCCGTTAATCACCTCAACTGGATCCCACATCGTCATAACCGACAGAGTGCCATGATGTATGTATGTACATAATATATACATGTGGGTGCAGGCATAGCTGCATGGGCAAGTAGTTTGCTTCGCAATCACATAGACTATGCAAATAAACACATATTCACACACACACACACAGACACAATATAATATTA
>NC_068985.1:87192767-87195267 GCF_001194135.2 Octopus bimaculoides
TATATATACATACATGTATTCACTCTGTCTCTCCTTCAAAGTTGTCTTCTTCCAAGCAATAATCAAAATGTTTTCCTATAAAAATAGGAGAATTCTTAAAATAGATTTCTGAAGAAAATGGAATGAAGGTGGGGAGCAGTGAGTCACTTGTGCCTATCGAAAGTGCTTCAGAAACACTCAGGAAACAGTTGCATTTGAAACTGGAGTTAGAATTCCTTCACAAAACCAACTTCCATCAACTCAAATTCAATTATAAGAATCTCCTTCCTTCTTTCTTGCTTTTTGAGTTCCTTTTCCATTTTTTGTCAACATCGTTACTGTTACATTCATCATCATTGTCATCATCATCGTCATAATCTTGCTCCTACTTCTGGTTCTCCTCCAACTTCTCTTCATCATCATCATTGCAGTTATTGTTACTGTCTTTGCCTTCATCATCATCATCATCCTCATGATCATCATCAGCATCACTACTACCGACACCCCACATTCATACTTCATTTCCTCAACCAAGCAGAAATCTAATGAATGAACTTCTACATAATTGACCTGCCAGTTACAATTGCTGTAACTCACCTTCAGATTCCACCCCATCATTTTAAATGGGGTTGAACATACCATATAAAGTAGTTTTGTACATAAGTTGCTCCTTCCTCTGCTGGTGACAAAGGGCTTCTCACTCAGAGTAAAAGGTAGACTGTATGACGCATGTGTACAAACAGCCATGCTACATGGCAGTGGAACATGGACCATGACAGCTGAGGACATGCGTAAGCTTGCAAGGAAGGAAGCCAGTATGCTCCACTGGATGTGTAATGTCAGTGTGCATACACAACAGAGCGTAAGCACGTTGAGAGAAAAGATGGACGCAAGAATAATTAGATGTGGTGTGCAAGATTGAATTCTTAAAATGAGGACAAAACAAAGACAAAACTGTTCAGAAAAATGTCCCTGGTGATTGCATTTCTGGTGATTCTTTTGGAACAGGGGGTACCAGCCTATTTGAGACTCACCCTGGTTCTATAATATAAAATATCCATTTCAGTGATCAATATTAAACTTTCCGTTAAAATTTTATGTTAATTTATATTTCAAGCATTATTTTCTTTATGATAAAATGATTTTATATTTTATTCTATTCTCAAAATTACCTGATAAAATGGTAGTGTTTTTAACAGGAATATAACTGCAAAACTGCTAATAACTATTGGTTTTCTTGTAATCATTATTTTTAATTCAACTTTTTTGAGTCAAACACAAATGCTAGTGAGACGTGTCTACCATCTTAAAATATTATTACAGGAAAATATATTTGGGATAAGTTATAATTTTGATATACAAGCTTTCAACTATTAAGAATCTGAGAAAACATTGGAACAATTCCAAACAGTCAACTACAATGCTATAAATCACTCTATGATGCAAGAGTGTATATAAAAAGTATTCTTTATAAATAAAGTTTCAAATACCTCAAGGCTGTCCTCTCATAAAACTAGTTACAACAACCAAAGACAAAAATTTAAAGATAAAACAAAATCACCCAACGGCAGTAACAATTACAACATATGAAACATTTTGTTGTGGAACAAATATATATATTCAATATACATAGAACAAAAAATATATATATATTCAATGTATAAAGTGACATTAATTGTTCAAGAACAATCACCATTTGTTATTTTGGACATTGTAAAAATCATGAAATCAACTTCTATACGTTTGTTGGTTTCTTTGTCTCTTGTTTTCTGTTTTCATTTTTGCATTTGTTTTGTTTATTTGAGAATTGAGCACAATCAAATATTGCTCTGACACAGCAACATTTTACAGGTGAACAGAGAAGATATAATTAATTGAGTGGAGACAAAAAGACTCGAGGGTCATTGCTTCCTATTTGTCACTATTCAAATCTGCTGCAAATGAGAGCTCATTCATTTAGTCCCGAACATGTTCAGATGTGGCTGTGTGGTGAAGGAGGTTGATTCCTCACCTCATCATTTCTGTTTCACTCCCGTTTTGTAACATCTTCAGCAAGTGTCTCCTACTATAACCGCAGTCTGATAAAAGCCTCATGGATGGATTTGGTAGAGGGAAACTGAAAAGGGACATGTCATGTGTGTGTGTGTGCAGGTGTGTAGGTTTCTTTGAGTTTTGTTCAAGTTCTTAAGAGAGTTCAAACTGATTGCTCACTAAACAACAAGATGTTTTGAGTTAAGGAATCCTTAGCTATACACAAGTGAAAATGTCAGAAAGGTCAGTTATTCTTCTACAATTTTTTGTAAATTCCTATATATATCTCCTTCTGTGTATATATAGACCACCAAAAAAGCATGGTATCAAATTGTCCTTCAGCAATTGGATGTATTTGGCACTATTCAAGTTACCATCAATTTTAACCAACTTTCTTGAACCATCACTTTTTATGTATCCCCTAATCATCAGACTCTTACCCCCAAACTTCACTGTTTTCATCATGTAATGTGTGTCATTTCCCTTTCTC
>NC_068985.1:87197448-87207004 GCF_001194135.2 Octopus bimaculoides
TATATATATACATACATACATACATATATACATACATATATACATACATTCATAAATTCCAAACTATTCAGTCTTGTTGTTCCCTCAGTGTAGCAACTCAATGGTGGAACAACAATGGAATAATGAAGAAATATATTTTATTAACAAATGCAAACCGAATCTGAATGTCCTATGCTTTAATTAGCACATATCACTGCCTATATTCCCACAATGTTCTTCCAGTCGGTGCCTGCCATTAATACAAACTTTTACAAAGTCATAACAATAGTATAACGGACACCATTAGCTGCTCTGACTGAAAATGAACTCAAAAATATTTGTTAATATGTTTATATTAATGTCATTGGTGTATATTGATGTGAATGTATCAATGCTTGTGTGTCTTCCTGTCTGCATATGTATGTACATTTCTGTATACAGGTATATATATTATTAATGAGTATGTCATGTGTGTGCATGTGTTATATATATGGTTCAAATTTACGGAAAACAAAAGATGAAGACAAGTAAAGGAACAGCAAGCAGGTGCATTATGTATATACATATCTATATATTTAAAAAGTAATCTAAATAATAAGGGTGAAAAATTGAATATTAATTTGATTAATATCAATTTAAAACCAGTTGCCTAACATATTGAATACTCTGAAGATTCAGAAAAATTATATTACATACATATAAGAGGGATGACCACTAAGTGGACATCCATTATGCTAGAAGAGGACCGCCTATGGTCTGACCACTAAGGAAAGATTGTTCTCAAGAAAATTCAGCAAACACCAGAATGTATGTGAGCAAGACAAATGAAAAGATATAAATTATAAAGATTAATCACAAACCCAGTTTTGTTGTTACGTAATTACTTACATAAATGTCCACAACTCGTCAGTGTGATTGCCATAGCAATAAAATTTGCAAAACTGTAATTGGTAGAACTATATACATGTTCAATCTCATGCGGACATCTCATGTATAGTTCTGCAAATTCTATTGCTATGACGATCTTACTGATGAGTTGAGGACATTTACGTAAGTAATTATGTAAGTGGTAACAATGAATTTGTCTTGCTCACTTACTTTCTGGCATTTGCTGAATTTTCTTGTGAACAATCTTTTCATAGTGGTCAGACCATAGGTGGTCTTCTTCTAGCATATTGGATGTCCACTTAATGGTCATCCATCTTATATGTATTTAAAAAGTAATGTTAAAATACATTACAGAGGATATATTATAAACAATTATTAATTATGAATATATCAATGGCCAAACATTTTATCATAATATACATAGAAGAAGGATGTTTATAATTATGAACAAGTCACAATTATAACTGAGAGGGTTTCAAAACCCTTACATGTTTAGAAATAGCAGTCAAAACCTCTATAAAGCCATTTAAATCACTCATATTATTTCTCTTCACAATAAAAGCCGTCTGTGGGTGACATGACAAATAGAATCCACAACTGGTTAATTCCCTATTGAAATGTCAACATTAGGGACCTATTAAGGGACTCATTCTTCTCGTCAGGGGAATATTCTTGTAGATAGAAACCAAAAGAAGACCTTACCTTGGGGCTAACATGTATCCCAACTGGCAAGAGAAATGTGTCAACCTCTATCTACACATTCAATTTATGAATTCAAATGCCATTCACAGCATTTATGGGAAAAGACTGGTAAATTCGAGTCACCGCAAAATCACCGGATATGAATTGGGTAAATTAAATAATTAAAAAGTAATGTAAAAATGCATTAAGGAGGATGTATTATAAACTATCAATTATGTCAGTGTGTATACAAACACATCTGAATAATTATATGAAATTTATGTATAAGAATTATAAACTTCATTGGATTTGGACAGAAAAATTAATTTAACTAACACCAGCATATGTAGCAACATAGCAACATGAAAATAAACCACACCTTTTGGAAAAAGTAAAGTTTGTTTTGTAAAACAGAAATCTGATTCTTTTGCCTGATGTTTTAATTAACATCTTTCCCTCTTTTAAAAGAAACCCTGTATTTTCTTCAAGTAAAAATTATATTTTCAGAAAATATTAATCAGCATAGGCTATTATCAAAATCACGTAAGTGGCATTAAGGCCCATAACCTAGTAGCTGCAACCTTTATCTTTGAAATGATATATACAAAATGGCTGTATAAAATTTAATCCCACATGTTTCTTTCTCCACATGAACTAAATTGCATTAAAGAACATACTTTAAAATTTGTGCTGATGGTACTGAAACCGGTTTGTATAATATGAATTTCTTTCTCTTGCAAAACTTTTTTTGGTTAAACAGGCACTAAAATTTATTCACTAAAATATTTTTATTGAAGAATATTTTTATACAAAAACTTTACAGCAAAATGTGATTCTCATTTTTGTGCAAACTCACCTTGTGAAAGTATACACTAATAATTTAACAATAAAACTTTTCTATGAAAACATCTTTTTTAAAAAAACATAGTTTTGTATTTTTATTTTTGTATGTATAGATATCTATCAAAAATATTTTCTTCCTACGTTAAAAAATAAAACTTTTTTATACATATATATATTTATGAATACATACATACACGCATACCTATAGATACATACATATATACACACACGTATATATATGTGTGTGTGTGCGTGTGTGTGTGTGTGTGTGTGTGTGTGTGTGTGTATATATATATATGTATATATTAATCAAAGGACATACTGAAAATGTCTACTAGCTGGAAATAACAGTCAAAACTCTTATTTAAACTGCCCAAAAATAACACTGATAATTACTACAGAAACCAACCATCTGCGAACAAACGGGTCAAGAAAATGATTCAACATACCTATATAGAGTCCAGCTATATATTTTCTAGTATCTGGACTCATGTGGACTGGTTTCTAGAGTTTTGACTGTTATTTCCAGCAGGTAGACATACTCTGTATGTTCTTTGATTGATATAGATTTTAATCCTTCAACTATTTAATGCTTTTTGGGGGCCTGCAATCGCCTATATTATTAATTCTGTTATTATAAATTTAATAATATTACTCTCGGTAATAACAGAGTTAATAATATCTTTGCAAATATTTTCTGCTGAATTATTTGCTCCTAATTGGAATTATATATATATATATATATATTATATACATACATATACAAACACACATATATATATATGCACGTGTGTATATAAATGTGTATATATATTTATGCATACATACATACATATATATATATATATATATATATATATATATATATATATATATGGTTGACGTTAGGAAGGGCATCCAGCTGTAGAAACTCTGCCAAATTTAGATTGGAGCCTGGTGTTGCCATCCGGTTTCACCAGTCCTCAGTCAAGTCGTCCAACCCATGCTAGCATGGAAAGCGGACGTTAAACGATGATGATGATGATGATGATGATGATATGGAAGTGGAAGACATGGAACGAAATACTGAAAGATGACCTCAGAACACTGAACCTTTCAGATGAGATGACAAAGGGCTTAGATGCCTGGTGCCTTACTGTACTCAAGAAGGCCTGTACCCCACAGCAGAAGTGATAAGGCTGGAGTCTTGTGCTGGTGCTACATAAAAAGCACTCTTTCCAGTGTCACATGAGAGCACTTGTGTGATGCCACATAAAAGCATCCACCATGCTCTCTAAAACGATTGGCTTTAGGAAGGGTATTCAGCCTTAGAAATCACACCAAATCAGACTGGAGGCTGGTGCAGCTCTTCAGTTTGCCAGCACTGGCCAACCCGTCTAATCCATACCAGCATGGAAAATGGACATTATAAATGACGATGGCCACTTCCTCCAATGCACTACCTCCCACCCTCTCTCAGAGAGTATTTTTCTTGCAAGTTACTTGATGACCCCCATCAGTGTTGGTGCACCTGTTCAAGTGTATATGAACATATTATTGTACACACACACACACACACACACACACACACATGTAATACAGTTGACTATAATTGCCCCAAGACAGCCCCAACTGAGAAGACTTATGATTAGATAATTCCCACTATGGCTATTTTACCAGTGTTTTGTTCTTACCTGTCATAGTATAACTTGAACTACATTATTCTATGTCTGCTTTATTGAGATAGAATTGAGTAGTTAGAAAGAAATTTGGTTGCTATTTCTAGTACGATGAATGTCTTCATTGACTTCTTCATGGTAGCTCAAATATCATAAGTATACTTGCCATAATGTGTTTGAACATTTCTTATGATTTTACCAATCTTACTCAGCTAAACAATTCTGTGATATATTTCAGAGAAACAGTTTATTCAGACTGGATTAGAAAACAAAAGGTATTTCATGTCACGAGGACTTTTGCAATCAATATTTATTCTTCTGCTATGAAGAAACTGGGGAAATATGTCCATTAGCTAGAGGAAGCATTTAAATATCTATTCGAGTGAAATCTATCCCAACTTAAACTACTTCTCATCTAAGCAGCTTCGACAACTGACATCTTTTGTTGTCCAAAAAATGGCTATCTCAAATTGCGACTGTCATTTGATCTGTAATATCAATCGATTTCTCTCTTTTTTTTACAAAAACACATTAAAATCTAGTCAAAGGATGTCAAAGAAGGAAACGGCAAGAACGTACATTAAAAGCTGGTTGTTGTTAGTAGTTTTATTGCTAAAACCTACAACAGCAAGAAACACGAAAGTAACCAATAATTTCTTTGTCGACAATCTAAGAGTCAGCTGGATTTAATAACTTTTCAGTTGATATAAGCAGAGAATTCCATCAGCACTAATATTTCTACCAAAACAGGTGCGTGTGAGAAATTGGTTTCCAAAACCAAAAGCATTCACATCAACACACACATTCTCTTTCCATTTCTTTCTCTCTTTTCCATTCTCTCTCTCTCTCTTTCTCTTTCTCTCTCTTGCCCTCTCTCTTTCATCCTATCTCTTCTAAACAATAAGTGCTTAAATACCAAGCTATTGACAAAACAATATTGCGTAAGAGTTCTATGACTAAAGTTAGAAAGTATGAATGACTTTCTTTTTCTTACGTTTTCAGGGCTAGAACTGGTTTGGACGTATAAATTCGAAATTATTGACTCGACTTCAGTAAAAATAAGTTATATCAACATAATAATCCACATGATCTTTGCATCAATCAGATGATTCCATAGAAATGGCAATGTTGATGGGTTCCATTGCAGACAAAAAGAAAAAAAAAAGGCTAGTAAGATAAACGTCAGGTATCTTTGAAGTAATACAAGAACAACAACAAAAACAAAACTATTGAGATTTATCCATTATTCAAAGTGAGGAAACCACTGTCTTGGAAAAAGGACGAGAATTGGTCAAGAGCATTTTAGTTCTGAGGAGTTCCAAAAGGATCATAAAAGTGCGTATCAATACAATGAAATGTATGAGTATTTGTTATGATTATCTGAGGTGTTTTTGAGATTCACTACTGCTGCATCATGGGAAATTATAAATGCTACTTTTTCAAGATCCAGATACAACAAGATGTAAAAAATATCTGATGAACAAAACAAATATTTAATTGAAATTCAGCCTGAAAACGTAGATTGGGTTTCATTTCTGAACAAGACTTCAATCTATTCCATTCTCTGTGACATGATATTACCTCAATAGGTTTTTGCTTCTTATTTGGGGATGGTACCTTTGTTACACACCTACAAATATTCTACACTTCAAGACATTGCTTTTTTTCTATTGCAACTACATCAGAAAATTATTGTTTTTAATCTCACAACGAGAGATATTCAGCAACAGTACTTTGGAGTAACGATTATTTGCCAACATAATATGGCAGTCCCGGTTTAGGATGAATGTTGCTGTAATTTAACCCCAGGAGACATCGTCTCCAGCTGGCTATACAACACGATCTGTGTCCTGGTATTTTCGAACAAGGGAATCTAGCACCCCCACTCAGCTCAAAACAATATCTGTGTATCGTGATTTCCAGGCTATTTCTCTTCATCAGCACAAAATAATTATTCTGTGCTGATGAAGAGAATTAACCCGGAAATAGTGATACACAGATATTGTTTTGAGCTGAGTGGGGGTGTTAGATTCCCTTGTTCGAAAATGCCAGGACACAGATCGTGTCGTATAGCCAGCTGGAGACGATGTCTCCTGGGGCTAAATTACAGCAACATTCATCCTAAACCAGGACTGCCATGTTAAGCTGGCAAATAATCTTTACTGCAGCTACATTGTTCTCTCCATGGAACTGGCTGCTATCATATAACATCCAATCTGATTTTTACAATTCAAGAATTATTTAAATTCTTCCTCTGAAGAAGGAATTCATTTCTAACAAAGATATGAAGCTCCATCATTGGAATGTGGATATCAAAGACAATGTCACATTTTAAACTTGAGGAAAGTCTTGCATATTTTTACTGTTCCACTTACAGATTGTATTTGTAATGCAGGATTTTGCTCCTTTATTTCTTTTTCTGAAAACCTCAGCTTTTCCAGATTGGCATTTATTCACAAAACTAAACACACCAGTTTTACTGATATAAATAATAATTATAGCTCTTATGTGTCCATAGCATGTACAGAAAACACTGTATGGAATTTCTACTTACCTTTTTTCTGAAATATCAAACCAAGCTATTTTTCCAAGAGAAATAGTCCTATCTACTTCCCTTCTTGCTAGAGCTTAGGTTTATTGCTAAGTTAACTTTAAGATGTTTTGGTTCCAAGTTTTACTTCAACACCTGTAATTTCTTTCCTAGTTCTAACATAGATTCTGCTATAAGAACAACATCATCAGTATATTGAATTTTCCAAGGGCAACTCCTGTTCTGGCTTAGAGGGGTATGATGAATACAAGGAGATTAAAAATGAAACCCTGCTCAACTCCTAACTAAACACTAAATACTTTGCTCTCACTGACAGTGTTTCTGTACATGGCATGTACAAACCATTCCTCTACCCTTAGTTTCCTTAGATGCCAACATGTAACAGAGAGAGAGAGAGAGAGAGAGAGAGAGAGAGAGAGAGAGAGAGAGAGAGAGAGAGAGAGAGAGAGAGAGAGAGAGAAAGAGACTATGTTTAGGGTGTTCTCCAGGTTGATGAAAGCTCAGTACAATGGTTTTATTTTTATTCAATTCTTCGGTGAGTCTTAATTAATTGAGCTCTAACACTTCACTTAATTTTTATGACCTACCCTATTCATGTGTATATGTGTGTACATATATATATATGTATGTGTGTGTGTGTATGTTTTTGTGTGTGCCTCTGTGTCTGTGTATATATACGAAGAAAGAGAGAGAGAAAGTGATAAAGAGTGAGAAACATAGATGCATTCTTTAACATATCTATCAACCTTTCTATTCACACACATACATGCACATATACTCTATCTATTTATCTATCTATCTATCTGTCTGTCTGTCTGTCTATCTGTCTGTCTCTCTCTCTCTCACTGTGTCTATTTGTTTGTCTTGTAGGCTGTGTGTGTGTGAATATATATATATACACATGCACACATAGATACACAAACACAAACATACACATCCGTATGTATATCTGTATGTATATATGTATATGCATTGTTTGTTATATCTCTCTACCTGTCTGTATATCTTTCTATGCATGTGTGTGTGTGTATGCATGTGCACCAGAAAAAAAAAATCAATAATTATTAATACAATTTAAAAGACAACCACACATGCACTCTTGCATCCAACTCAACTTATATCACACACACAAAAAAAAACAGAAAACAAACAAACAAACAAACCAGTTATTTGCTTGCAAAATTGACATCACTTAAATTTTCTTTCAATTTTGTCCAACTTTTATTTTTTTGCCAATTGCACAATTATTATAACTACACTCTGCTGAAGGCATAAGAATTTGCCTGAAATTCTTGTAGGAATAAACAAAAAAAATACAATCAGAATATGCAATGTATGATGGGATTGAATTTCTTCTTCACATTTTTTTTTCCCTCATTCTTTGGAAGAATATGAATGGAATTTCAGAGATCATTTTATTCCGAACAGTTTCTGCATCAATATTTTCAGAAGAACCAAAGAAGTTTAAAATAGGTTTAGAAAATATGAAGCCGTGATAAAACTAAATCTTTGAAGGAAAATTAGGAACACTTTTTAAAATAGTTTTTTTCGGGCTTCTTTAGGTCTATTTTCTTTAACTTACTGTTTTTTTTCTTCTTACATCTATAATTTCTTTTTATATAAATTTTGTGTGAAATATTGACATTTTCTTGTCAGCACATGCTGGATACATATGTAAATTTGGATGTTTGCGTAAGTGCTTGCAGCAGTTTGTTTTTTCCTGTAATTTTTGTCCATGTCATACAATATCATCCTCTGTTGTTTGTGCATCTTATTTCATATGCTGCTACAGGGCTGAAATGAAAGGGTTCCTGCTTCGTAAAGTTTTGCCTTGTTTCCTAATAACTATCATCAAATTACTCACTGAACCAACCCTGTTAAACATTTGCATCATGACATTGAACAGTTTCTCAATCTATGTGTGTTTGACTAATTAAAGAGGAACCTATATTGGGGTGATTGGCATCCTAGAAATAGCCACCAAATCTCCCTCATTTTATTCTCTTTCATCACTACAGTACATTGTATAATGTACTAATGAATACATCTCAATGGGATGGTCAAGACTGGAATAATATATGATATCACAGTGGGATCATCAGAGTCGACCTTTTACATATGACTTACTGAAATATGGAATGACCATATTACACACACACACACACACAAACACACACACCATACGCACACATATATATATAGGTATTTTGTTGTGTCTTGTTGGGTGGGTCATTATGCTTATAATGATTACACATGCATTGGTTCAATATCACTTCTTTATTGTTAGTCAATTGATTGAATATTTAACCAGTTGACAAATAATAAAGAAGTAATAGTGAACGAGTGGGTGAATTATTATTATTATTGGTATAACAGTGGCACTCCGTTGGTTATGATGATGAAGATTCAATAATATATATACTCCACCTGCTTCTCCGCCTCCTTCTCTTCCTTCTTCTCTATCTCCTCCTTCTACTCATTTATAGCTTTTAATCTTCCATGCTTGTAACAATGGGATGAAAGTAGATTTTTCTTTCGCTGGATGCCATCCCTTTCACCATACATGTGTGTGTGTGTGTGTGTGTATACATACACACACACACACACACACACACACATATATTTATATATGTGTATATATATATATGCATGTATATGTATGTATGCATGTATATGTATGTATGCATGTATGTCAAGGTGTTGCATGGTTAAATTGATGGCAACTAAGCCAACAACCGCCATTAGGGTGGCCTAGTTGGGTAGGTTGGTGTCACAACAAGCATGGAAGCTGTGGGTGTGAACATGGGGGAAATTGACTGTGGGTTCAGTGACCTCATGCATGGGCATTACTGGCATTCTGTATGGGCTAAGGTCAGATATTGTCTTCCTAAGTTGCAAGTGGCCAGCCACCATCATGTACGTATAGATGTATGTACATATACATATACATATATAT
>NC_068985.1:87207183-87208559 GCF_001194135.2 Octopus bimaculoides
ATATATATATATATATATATATATATATATATATATACACACATACACACACACACACACACACACACACACATACACAAACTCACACATACATACACACACACATGCACAATAATGTGTTGCTTTTTTCTTTTATCATATTTCTGCTTTTCATTTCATATTTTGTATATAAATTTCAAAGTATTATAATTTATTTATCTATTAAAAGGTTTGAAAATATCATTTATTGCCATCTTTTTAATCTCGCCACCTTTCACCCTCTTATGTTATGTGCGTATATGGTATCACTGCCACATGAGTGTGTATGTGTGCATGCGTATGTGTAAGTGTGCTTATGTGTGTGTATGTGTGTTTATGCGTGTATGCATGTATGTGTATGAAAGTGTGTGAGAAAGGAAGAGAGAGTGACAGACAGAGACAGACAGAGGGTGGGTTTGGGAAAATAGCTTGGGTAATAGGCATTTTACGCTGCCAGTTCCAAACGAGCAGCAACTAATGAGTCAGAAAAGTTGCTAATTAGAAACACAAATTTAAACTCATGTCTGTATTTGCATATTGCATGAAATCTTTGGGAGAACTCAATGGAGGGAGTTAGAGAGTGAAGCTATAAAAGAACAGATTTTTTTTTTCTTGTTTGAAAATTTTCTCTATTGTTTTTGGTATTGTTGTTCTTGTTAATTCCTTTTAATATTCACCAGTCTCACCCCACCGTCCTACTCCCTCATCACAAATTTACTTCTTGTGCTTGTGTGTTTACTCTGTGTGTGTATGTGTGTGTGTGTGTGTGTGTGTGTGTGTGTGTGAGAGTGTGTGTGTGTGTATGTGCACGTGTGCACGAGTAAGCGTTGTTTGTATGTACCCAAATTTGTACATGTTCGAGTTTGTGCGTGAGTGCGTCGCAATGTTTAGCTGGAATATAAAAGATAAAAGACAATGTTAACAACAACAACAATAACAACAACCGCTGCAACAACAACAACAACAATAATAACAATAACTGATAATGCAAATAATACAAACAGTAACATGAACAACAAAAACAACATCAATGACAACAACAACGTGATGAAAGTTACGGAAGGTTCCTAACTGAGTTACACAGTATTGTTTACCTCTTTGAACATTTTCCTCACTTTAGAACACATCTTTGTATTGAGTGAGAGCAACAAATTAATAAACAAGTAGTAGTGGTAGTAGTAGTAGTAGTAGTAGTAGTAGTAATTGCAGCAGCAGTAGTGGCAGCAGCAGCAGCAGTAGCCTTAGTATCCTTATGTTATTGCTATATCATTACTGTCTATTATCATTATTAAAAATATACATAAATAAATAAATAAATAAATAACGAAGAAATTATTATTATTGTTTTGTGCTGGTAG
>NC_068985.1:87208925-87219088 GCF_001194135.2 Octopus bimaculoides
ATATATACATATACATACATACACACATACACACACATATATATTCAACTTTTCATTAGTGCATATTTGAAATTCATACATAAATGGCTAATTTCTGTCAGAATATTTGCCAAACAAAAATAAATAAATAAATTCGTTTTCTGACTGGAAGGAATATTTGCATTATTCTATAAAGTCTCTTTTTGAAATACCTTGATGTTGTTGTTATTGCTGTGAGTTTTGCTAGAAAATTATTATTTTTTGTTTTTTATTTTAATATTCTAATCTCCCCCTCCCCCAATGTTTCATTCAAGAAAGAGATTCTGATCTACAATTGTTTATCCCTAGAGATATAAAAAAAATATTCAATAGAAGCTGAATTTCCATAATCCCTTCTACAAAGATGCTGTTTGACCATATAAACGGATGGAAACAGTGAAGACGAAGCAGATTATTCTAAGAATAAGGCATCTTCTGGTTTGTTAGTCGATAATGGGATGTTGGTTGAATTAATGATGCTAGAGATACTTTGAATGTTAAAACAACTCTCTCTCTCTCTCTCTCTCTCATTGCAATACTTTATACTTGAATAATAATATATTCTACAAATTGAAATGGTATATTTATAGTATGTCCTCACCGTCATCATCATTATCATTATTATTGTCATTGCAATCACTAGTGCCATTGTTACTATCACCACCGCCAGCCACCATCATGACCACAACCACCTTTGCTACCACCACCACCACCATCACCACCAATGCCAACGCCACCCCTACCTCTTCCTTCTCTCCCTCATCCTCTTCTGAAACAGCCAACCATTGCTTGTGCTCCTTTAAATGACCCCTTACTCAAATATTGCCCCTGAGTCCTGTATTCTTTATTGAAACCTGTCCCCGATTCCGGATGTTGTCGGACCAAGATTTCATTTGTTTCTCTCCTCTTCTTCACCTTCTTTGTTTCAGTCATTTGGCTGTGGTCATGCTGCAGCACCACCTTTTGTTGAAGAAATCGACTCCAGGACTTAGTCTTTGTAAACCTTGTAATTTTTTATTTGTTTATTTATTTAGTTTGTATCTTAATTGTTGAACAATAACATCATTTGTTACAAGATTCTAGAAAATTAATCACTGGTTCATTGCCTTTCTCAGAGCCAACTTGATAAAGGAGTATCAGCAACTCAGTGCTGAACAAATATCACGTAAGACTTTGTGTTTCATTTTGATTGTCATTTCCACTTTACTGAAAGATCTACATCCCCCCCCACACATACACTCACAAACACATGCATACATACATATATACATGCACATATACATACATGCATACATACACATATACATACATGCATAATAATAGCTGATTCGTAGAATACTTCTGAGAAGACAAAAACTCAAAAACAGAACTCAATACAAGAAAAGAGTAGAGTGAATAAGATTTATGGAAATAAATGTTTGATATTTTGAGGAAACTGCATAAGCAATGAAGTGATTGTGTGATTGTCAGGCGCAGGTGTGAATTTGTTCTACAATGCAATGATGTCACTCAAAGCTCAAAATAGAACATGCATTTATTCAAGTCTAATTGGAGCAATTACACCTGAGACTGTTCCTGCAGTGAAAACTCTTATCGCATCTAACTGCATTTGAATGTGTTGAACATGACATTACATATGCATATATAAGTATACATACGTACACATACATATATATTTATGTGTGTGTGTGTATATATATATAATTCAATGAGAGTTAGAGGTTGTGAATCCAACCAACTAAGGGATAATATCTGTCCAATATACTGCTGGTAGAATACCCAATTATTAATACACAAGTGTTGATTATTGTGTGGCAATTACACAACTGAGCGTAATAACTTGACAAGGGTAACGAGTGGTTTTACGCTTAATTCATATGGCAAGAAGAAAGTGGAGGGAATCTAGAGATAGTATTCATCAGCTATTAGACATTATATTATGTCTATTTATCTTAAACAGTTCAGATAATATATATAAATACATGTGTAAAGTGTTAGTAATTTCTAGAATAGAGAAAGAAGAGCAAATTACTGGTACTTTGCACACATATTTATATATTATCTAAAATAAATAAATAGATATAATGTCTAACAGCTGATGAATACTACCTCTAGATTCCCTCCATTTTCTTCTTGCCATATATATATATATATATATATACCCCTCCCTACTGCATTTCCATTTCTCTCTCATATACATATACATTTATTTATATTTAATCAGTGGACATGTTAACCTTGTAAAGGGATGGCTGCATCCAAGGAAATATTGGTTCAATACCTAATATTTTGGGGAAATGAAATTCCCTTAAAACAATAGGTATATATTAAGCATATAATTCATATCCATTTAATAGAAGAAAAGAAAATGGAGATAAGGAAGTTAATAATTGTTTGTTATTATTAACAAATTGGTCATCTTTGCTACTTACTGCTGTTTTGATTAATACTCAGTGATTTAACTACAAATTTGTAAATTAAATTTACATTTCTGTGACATGAGTATGATTTCTTCAGAGAAATATGTATGTATGTATGTATGTATGTATCTTTAATATTCTATTTTTAACTGGTTTCAGCCATTGAACAGCAGCCAATCTGGGAGACTTCCGTTTGAAGGGTTTTAATTAAAGGAGTTGACCCCATTATTATTATTTTTTTTTTTAAGCCTGGCGCTTACTCTATCAGGCTCTTTTGTGGAATTGCTAAGTGATGAGGATGTAAACACAAATGCAAACACACATACAACAGGCTTCTTTCAGTTTTCCTCAACTAAATCTACTCATAAGGATTTCATCAGCCTGGGGTTATAGTAGAAGACATTAGTCCAATGTGCCATACATTGGACTGAACCCAGAACCATGTGGTTGGGAAATAAGCTTGTTACCACACAGCTACATCAGCACATATAGCGATAGCTTCAATACAATCTCCATTTACCAAATTTTACTGCCAAAGGCCAAAGTGATGATCTTTCCAGAACTAGAATTTAAAAAATACTTGCCTAAAGAAGGTAGTGTGTAGTGGAATTGAGCTTAAAACCCCATAACTTTAAAGTTACTTTCTTAACTGCACATCCCTGTCTGCAAAGCTTCTTAAAGAACACTGCAACACTTTCACATTAAAACATAGTGAATGTCCCACCACCACACACACCAAATATCATGCCATTAATTAATAATCAACAGAATACTTCAGATATGTCCATAATACTAAGATTATGCAAGAACTACTGGCCAGATTCTTCAGACACTTCACATAAATCAATAAAAAACATGGGATCTTGCACCATTCCAACCCACCTCTTTACTTTCTCTCTCTCTCTTGACAAATTAATTTAAAAAAGAAGAAAAATCATTGTAACTTGGAGATTAAATGAAATCAAATCAAATTATGCTGATATAGGATATTAGAGGGACAAAAATCAATTCGTTTCCACTAATTACAAGGCCAATTTCTTCATTAAAAGGATGGCATAATCTATTGAATTATCATCTTGTTAAACCGACAGTTTGTTTTATCAACTCTGATGGATAAAAACGTAAAATTAACCTCATCTGGGTTTGAAACTACAACAAAAACAAGAAACAGCAGGGAATCTAAAAGTGCCAATTCTTCGGTGTGTTGTAGTCAAGGATTTATTGCTAAAGTTCAATGGTTTGTGTCACTTGACAAATTACAGTCAATTGGCATTTCATTGAGTTATTAAAGATAAAGTAAATTAAGGGAATCTCAATATGGTCAATGAAATTGCTAGAAAAAGGAACAGAAACTTCCTTAAAATCATAGTTGTTTTTTTTTTAGCTTTTAGTTTGAAGAGAAGTCAGACCCTTTTACAGGTGTCACAAGAATATGTTAACATGTTGTTGTTGCTGTTGCTGCACTTGTGCTAATTGCTGCTGTTGTTGGGTTGGTGAATGAAAAAGTGTTTCTTGGTTTTCATGATAAAGTAACTGACAACACTCATGAACGATTAACGGATTTTATTAAAGCAAATACTGTTTAGACTGTGATGGTCTTTTACAAATAATACCAGCAATAATTATATGCTACATGGTGCAAAACCAATGTTAACTCTTTGACTGGCCATAACAAAACAAGCTTCTAAGTATGTGTGTGTGTATCGTTAGTAGAAATACATAAATTCGGAGGAGAAGCACACTCTAAGATGTAGAGCAGTTAATATTATAGTGTGGTAGGCCAGTTTATGGGGTTACTCTGGGTTTCTTGCTCATAAGGGGTTTAGCCTTACAGCATATCTTCAGACTCCAAACACTGCTGGCCTGGGACATCTTCAAAATATCAGCAATGGCTAGTTTTATCGATATAGAAAATAAGTTGGTTTGCATAGTCCAAAGGTGAAAGAAGAATTGCAAATGCTGATATTGAAGCAAAAAGTGTATTCTCTGAAGAATTTGAAAAAAATAACAAAATCAATGTTACACACCTTCCCAAACTTTTAATGTAGGTAAAACAAAATTAGTTTAGAAATGCATGGCAGCAAGAGGTTAAATTACAATAGAGGAATGATCAATGTGAGGTTTTAATATTTGTTAAAGTTCAGTTAAGTTTATTATTTGGAGGTAATGATACCGGAAACTAGGAGTTAAGAATCATATCAAAAATCCAAGAACATGCAAAGTTCCTCATAAATGCTACAAGTTTCAGTCATATTCAATGCAAATAAGACATATTTTACTGAGGTCTCAGGCCAGCAGTGTTTGGGGTCTGAAGATATGCCATAAGGCTAAACCCTTATGAGAGAGAAACCCAAGATTTAGCATCTGTCGACTTCCATCCCTTCTCTAAGAGGAAAATGTAGCTCAAAGGTTGCTGTTTTAACATTATTTTCGAGATGCAGAGTGAATTGCCGAAGATTCTTGACTTTCTTATGGAAAATTACTTCCAGGCTGGATTCCAAAGGTAGCAGGAATGCTGGGACACGTGTATTGCTGCACCAGGTGACTATTTCGAGGGAGATGATGTTAAATAGGTTATTAGGTTATTTTTTTATTAAACATAACTAATTCAGAAACCTTTTGATACCACCTCATGCAAACAAAAAGAAATCTCTTAACACATAAAGTCTTGTTGCTTTGTTAGAAACCAGCCTGAATTTTCTCAAAGACATTAAATGTGTGTGGTGCATGGGTGTGAGGTATTTGTATGTGAGCAGAGAGACAGTTGAACTATATAGAAATGTCATAAGCAGCATGCCTGTTTAACCATTAAAAGGCACGTAGCTTTAAATCTGGAAAAATTAGGACAAATTATGGAATAATCACATAAAACTTTAAGGGCTGAAATCAGTGAAAAATATGACTCATTTGTATACTGGAAAAACTCTGCATTTTGCTGAAAATCCAAAAAAAGGTAGATGCTAAAACCTTTTTCTATAAAAAAAAGATTTGAAGCAACAAGTGACTCCTTAATTTTCCTTGTTCCCTCCCTTTTTACTTTTGTATAAACTGTATTAAACTCACCTTAACCCTTTCGTTACTGTAATTATTTTGAGATGCCCTGATTTTTTAAATTAATTTCAATATAACAAAGAATTTAGTAAAAATAACTTAGTTATCATTAAGTTAAAGTTAGGAACATAAATTATGACTAAGGTTTGGTGGAAGATTTTAATTCAAAACTTATGAAAACAAAACATTTGTACTACAGAGCTAGATCTTGTTTCAGCTGGGTTGTTATCAAAAGGGTTAAGAATATGTATACCAGTATAATTTCAGTTGAACTTTGAGCATTCATTCTGTGAAAGCATATCTATATATCTTTATTTTTCATATATATAACATAGAATAGCATTATTCTCCACTTGAGTTAAAAGGTTAAACTTGTTTTAATTACATAATACACACACACATACATATATATTCTTACCCCCACACACACAAATACATATATGTACTTATGCACCAAATTTGGAATGGCAGTGAGTGGAATGCAATCAATCGTATGTCTCCTCAATCAGAACTGACTTGTGATTGAACAACAACGTCCTCTACACAATGTAATCTTAATATCCCTCCCATAACCCACCTACATCCCACATTCCTTGATGGAGCAGTAGTAGCAGCAATCTAAGAAACTCCTGTCTGAATTTCTTTCTGATATTAAATATCTGAAACTATTTCACCAAATCTAAAAGCATATCATGTTCTTCAGTAAATAAAACATGTTCCAAAACTTCCAAATACAAACACCTTTAATTTCAAAATTTTAGTTTACAACAGGTGCATCATTGACTTTAATTCAATAAATATATCTTTTAAGCTTTTCTTTTACTTTTTTGGGAGTTCCTTATCGACTGATTTCTTCTATTCCTCTGTGTTAAAATGGCTTAAATGGTTTTTAAAATTTTGGAATTTTTTCTTTTTATTTTTTTGAATAGAAATCTTTTATAGTCGAATGTTTCTTTTTCAATAGAGAACAATTCTGTAGAGGGGAAAGAGAAGTAGTGCTTAGAATTACTTAGACAAACTACAGCAAGAAATGACATTTGCTTTCAGAAGAGTTTATTTACAATGTATGTAAATGAAAACAAAGTCGTTAAAAAAAAAATGCTAAAATTAAACACGTACCACAGACATTCTAAAGCATACATTTTGTCTTGTTACAAAATAGATTAGCCTAAGCCTTGTGTAACAAAGTTGCTGCAAACGTCAGAATTTCTTCATGATGGACTCTGTCTGCTTATGGGTGAGAATAGACTTCATATATTGTCAGGTTCGACACCACAATATGGTCCTTTGTAACTTCAGACTCCATGTTGATACTATGTGGCTTTGTCCTTGATATAATGGCTGAGTCTCAAATAATTGAAGTTAGTTGCTGTTTCCAAAGCAGTCTCACAAAACAAGCTGGGTTTGTGAAAGTAGATGTTAAAAACAATGATGTGGAATTCTAAAAAGATGCAGTAATCAGTCTAGAGGCAGATCAAATCTATTGAATAATTGTTTATATTTCAATAATGTTGCTGTTTATTATTTACTGTTTATTATTGCTCGATATTTTAGGCACAGAGCAATCCCTCTCTCTTACACTGTATGGACGGTGGGGGGTTCACATGATCATGTGAACTCAATAAAGCCATCCATACAGTTCACAATAGAAAAAAAATTAAATCAGCTAACTTCCTGGATGTATTAATAACACGTACTAAGTCTGGATTCAGGACATCCATATACTACAAGCTGACTTTCACTGGACGATACCTCAACTTCAACTCCCACCATCCACACAGTGCAAAGAGAGGGATTGCTCAGTGCCTAAAACATCGTGCAAAGAATATAAGTAGCGATCGTGATACACCCCACGAAGAAATGATCAAGCTCAATAACGATCTGTTAAGCAACAACTACCCCAAAAGTATACTCTCCACTCTAATTATGAAGAGAAAAGTTGAAGCCAATAAACTGTCCACAGTCTGTCTACCCTATGTGAAAGGCCTCTCCAAAAAGATACAAAAGAGACGTGGCCCATATGACATCAGGACAGTATTCAAAAGTAATACAATACTTCACAAATATCTACTTCGTGTAAAACCACCAATAGAAGAGAATATGGAGAATGGAGATCACCTACCCCTGTGGGATGAAGTTAAAATAATAGAAAGAGAACACCACTGGAAAATATGAAAACTAAAAGAAGCAGCACATATGCTAGGACACAACAACCTCCTAAGCAGACTGAGTGCAGATATGAGCAGCATATAAGAACCGGTATTAAGGAAGGATAGGAGATATATTAGATTTATTAGCCCTAAAATTCACTCCATAATTGCCCATGGTTAAGAGCGCGGGCTGATAACCCCAAGATTCCGAGTTCGCTTACAAGCAGCGACCTGAGTAATAATAATAATAATAATAATAATAATAATAATAATAATAATAATAATAACGTTGAAAACAATACTTAGGAATGAGTACCTAGGTTCGAAATTTCCCCATGACACCTGATAAAGGCTGGAGGGTATATCAGTCAAAAAGTTATGTTAACAACAAACAAGATGAGGACAAATATCCGTCAAATGTAAATAATGTAAAATAATGTACATAATTCCTCATCTCTTAAATATGGAATTGTATAAGTCGTAAGGTCGATTCGTTCAACTAAAGGCGGTGACTGAAACAAGTATTCCTTTCTCCTAAAGCCACAAGGCCTGAAATTTGGTAGGAGGTGGGTGGTAAGTTGATTACATCAACCCCAGTGTTTGTGTTTCACCGGTACTTAATTTATTGACCCCAAAATTTATCGACCGTGGCAGCATTTGAACTCAGAACGTAAAGCATGTTAACGACTCTGCCAACTTGCTCCCTTGAGAATGGATAAAATATTGCTGAGCGTTTGCCTCAGGGATGCTAACGATTCTGAGAGCTCCATACCTTAAGTTGATTTGAAATAATGAAGTGCAGAATATTATTGTAAGGCTAGAATTTATACAATACTTTAGAAACGCAAAAGACATGTTTACAGGATTTATTTAATTTACCAAAACTTTTAATAATTTTTTTTTATTCCAGAGATATTCCAGTTATGTATCAAATTTGGTATTTTTCATTCAAAATGAAGATAATAAAAAACTAAAAAAGTTTCTACTTGGAGAAGAAAATAAAAGTAAATTATAAATGTCAATATTTTTGTCTCAATATTTCTCGATGAAAGAAAAAATTTTAGAAAACTGGTGAATTTTATATGAAAGGTTTTTTAGGGAATAAAACTTTTCACTCTCACCCCATCTCAATGTCTTCTTTTTCGTTTTGGTGTTTCTCTCTCTCTCTCTTTTTATCTTGCTCTTTTTCTTTCTCTCTCTCTCATATATATATGTATATATATATGCATATATCTGTGTGTGTGCACGTAGTGTATCTATGTATTTTATCTATAGATATATGTATATGTACATAATATGTGTGTGTGTGGTGTGTCCATATATGTATATATAAATACACATAGGGATATATATATACATACACACACACACACACACACACACACACACACACATATATATATATATATATATATATATATACAGACACATATGCACGCACACACATCTACACACATGAATTTTTATGTAAATATATATATATATATATTTACGTTATTTACTTGTATTTGAATATAGAGACTAAAAGTTTACACACAGAGAAGCACTCAATACAGAAGTAGAGAAGTACTCAATACTGAAGTGGAGTGTCAATGTTTATTGTAGCACTTCTCAGCATTTTCTGAATATCACTCATTATGTAAACTAGAAGATAGTCTGTCATATTACAAGGAATAAAATAATTGGTAGGAATTACTCTAGCCATAGATATCCAAGTTATAAGCCCCAGCTCCAGCACTTGGAACTACAAGTTAATTTAACTGAAAATGTAAGACAAAAAACTTGGAAGTTACTAACAACAATCTGAAATTATAATCTCAGAGATAATATGGATGGAATATAGGTATTCTCCCTCAGACATGGGCAACAGGAATTGATGGAATTGGAAAATTACTAGAAAGGATAAGCAACAAGGTTGGACTAAGAAAATACTTATATTGGTAAGAAAAGGGGAAAAGATTAACGTAATAGACAAGGAGATAGTAAAGCAATGAGTTATGTGAATGTTATAATATTCTTTACTGCGAAGACGGCGAGCTGGCAGAAACGTTAGCACGCCGGGCGCAATGCTTCGCGGTATTTCGTCTGCCACTGCGTTCTGAGTTCAAATTCCGCCGAGGTCGACTTTGCCCTTCATCCTTTCGGGGTCGATAAATTAAGTACCAGTTACGCACTGGGGTCGATATAATCGACTTAATCCGGTTGTCTGTCCTTGTTTGTCCCCTCTGTGTGTAGCCCCTTGTGGGCAGTAAAGAAATAGGTATTTTGTCTGTCTTTACATTCTGAGTTCAAATTCCGCTAAGGTCGACTTTGCCTTTTATCCTTTTGCGGTAGTTGCGTACTGGGATCGATTTAATCGACTGGACCCCTCCCCCAAAGTTTTGGGCCTTGTGCCTAGAGTAGAAAAGAATATTCTGTACCATGTCTTATCATCATCATCATTAACGTCACCATCACTACCATCACCACCACATAAAATATATAATTACGTATATATATATATATATTTGTAATTATATATATA
>NC_068985.1:87219231-87226410 GCF_001194135.2 Octopus bimaculoides
TTATAAATTAACTACCAACAAAAATAATTGGTAAGCTAACTTAAAAAATCATCACCTAAATAGCAGAAAAAAACGACAGTGAAGATATGCAGACTCTTCAAGAATCGATCCTTTTGGTTATATAAATAATAATAAAGGAGTTACATCGCAAAAACGTATAAATTCAAAAGAACATATTTATCTTCTTCAATATATATTTCAGTATAAAGAATTCATTAAGATGCTTAAATCAAAATTTCTTTACACATCATTCAGGAACAGATATAACATCAGAAAAAATACATTCCGTTTAAAAACACAAACCGTTCATGGCGAAAAATTTCACAATTTAAGCATCTTAATGAATTCTTTATACTGAAATATATATTGAAGAAGTTAAATATGTTGTTTTGAATTTATACGTTTTTGCGATGTAACTCCTTTATTATTATTAATATATATATATATATATATATAATTACGAATATATATATATATAATTAAGTGTATATATATGAGACAAAGGTGAGAGAACTAAGGGATAATAAATATCCAATATACTACTGGAACAAACAAATAAATAAATGAATAAATGCAACTCTACACTTACAGTTGTTTCTACTTTGGGGTTCCAGCATGCCAAAGTCGACACATCATTCAAAAATTACACAAAAATGGAACCCCAAAGCTTCATCAGAGAATCCATAACGGTAAGAATAAAAAAGTAAAATAGTAAAAAAAAGCATATACATGTATATATATATACATACATTTACATAAGTACGTGTGTGTCTATGCATACTTGTGTGAAAATTACTTTTTACAGAGCAGGGTAGACACATTACGAGTTGTAATTGTTGCTGTTATGTTTGTGGTTTTGGTTTTCATCTTGAGAAAGTTTATGTGGGTGTAATTGGCTACAAATTTTTTAAAGTTATTAATTGTGGAAATGGTATTCTTGATGTTGTATTTGTTTATTAGTTGGGGTTGGGTTGGGGGTGTTATTGGTGTATTCAGAAAATAATTTAGCTATTCGTTTGAATACTTGCAAAAACACCATCAAAGTGCAAAAGACAGTTTAAGATGGAGATTCGAATAGATCCAACTCTATGACTTACCATCACTTGAATCTGAGAATATCCACAAGAAACATTTCAAGAAGAAATAGACATCGATGACTCTGACAAGGCAAGAAAGTGTATTTGAAATCTATTTCACCATTTGAGCATGGTTTTTGCCAGTGTCACCCGACTGGCTCCTGTGTCGGAGGCACATAAAAAGCACCATTCAAGCGTGGTCGATGCCAGTACCACCTGACTGGCCCTCGTGCTGGTGGCATATAAAAAGCACCCACTACACTCTCGGAGCGGTTGGCATTAGGGACGGCATCCAGCTGTAGAAACCTTGCAGATCAGATTGGAGCCTGCTGCAGCCTTCTGGCTCACCAGCCCTCAGTCAAATCGTCCAACCCATGCCAGTGTGGAAAGCGGATTTTAAATGACGATGATGATGAAAGTGATGATGATTGTCAGAGTCTCTGCAGCAAGTATGTTGTGAGATAGGGAAATCGAAATCAATCGCCTCTTGCATTCTGAAGCACTGTCATTAAAAATGTTACGTACCCAGGACGGTCTATGCTTGTAATAAAGATGGCTCAGACCACAAAGTGGAGGTTTGTGAATGGGATTTGGCAAGACATGTAGACGATATACACTTTCCGACAAATTTTGCTTGGAATATTAAGACTGCATTTAAATTAAACGGTCCAATCAACTGTCACACGTGCACCTGCAAGTATCTTGAGTAACCATATATTATTGAGGAACATCATGTTAATCTCTTGGAGTAACCTTATGGCGCAACATACCATCAAAAGGATTAATTTGAACCATTTTTATTTGATGTAAATATGACTGACCCCATCTGCTTGAACTTGCTGTGATAATCTGTCGTGCCAAGTGCTCAAGAAGACTTTGGAGATATGGGGATATCTTTTCAGCTAGATGGATTATCTTCACTCTTCCATAGTAATATAAGGGCCCACTAAGAGTGGGCTTTTACAAAACTGATAGGACAAAGAGGTTTGGTAGAATAAACTTCACATACACCAGACCTCAAAACACTGAACGTTTGTATAGGACAACAGTTGGCAAACTGTGCCCAGTCAAAGAACTTGAGTGTGTTCAGAGGTTAACCAACATATGTTTTAATATTTGCAATTCCATTGCTTTTGTAGGACCAGAATGGTTGTTGTTTGAAACCTGACGTTTGTAAAAAATAAAAATTCTTCTCTCTGTAGATTTTACTTAATATTGAAAATGAAAAGTATTTAAAAATAAAAGAAACTGACTCCATAATCATTCCATGTGTATATACATAATTTTGGGACACACTGTATACACTGTGTGTATATATATATATATATATATATACACACACACGCATACATACACACACACACAAATATGCATACATGTAGCTACATGTCCACATAAATATATGTGCCTATGCATACAAACATATATATATATATTCATTCATACAAACGATTATATGCACAAACATACAATATATATATATATATATATATATATATATATATGTACACACACTTTAAAAACCTCTGGAGTAATAGAGAATACAATCAGTAGGATATCTCCTGATGCAGCGCCAATTTGGTGAATGATGAGCCAAGTAAAATGGTTGCAGAAATTATGGAATAACCAACTAACAGTTGATTAATGATATGATCAGCTAAATGAGTCTTATGATGTGAAAAATATTATGTTTCTAATTAGAGGGGCCCTGACTTTATAATTTCTAATTAGGTATTTTGTAGCAAATGCTGGCTTTCCCCAGCAATTATCATTGAAATCAAAAGATAATTTTGTTTGTTAGATCATATTCACTTCGTAATTTATTACAATCATTGTTGATGTTGCTGTCACTATTGTTGTTGCTATTATTATTATTATTATTATTATTATTATTATTATTATTATTATTATTATTATTATTATTATTATCATTATTATTGTTGTTGCTGTTGTTGTTGTTATTATTATTATTATTTTTATTATTGCTATTAGTATCATTATTGTTATTATTATTATTATTATTATTATTATTATTATTATTATTATTATTATTATTATTATCGTCAGTTGTAGTAGTATTGTTGGTATTCTCACACTGCTGCTGTTTCTGCTGCTGCTGCTTCTGCTAGTGCTGCTGCTGCTACTACTACTACTACTACTACTACTACTACTACTACTACTACTACTACTACTAGCATTATTAATGTTACTGCTATTAAATTGTGTTTTATATTTTTTGTGTGATTCTCTGAGTATGTGTGTGCACGTGTGAGTGTATCTAGTGCACATACATGCATGTAATTCTGTGAATATGAGTAATTATGTGCAGGCACGTGTATATACGTATGAGCCTCAGTGTGTGTGTGTGTGTGTGCCTGTTACCGTTTTACTAGAGTCAGCCATGAGTGATCAATGATGCTCATATTACATATGAATATGGAACTCCAGCCTGCTAATTTATGTTGCATGACCTGCTGGAAATAACAGCAAAATCTTTCTTAAATGACACCTTATCTCCAATAACAGCGGCAGCAGCAGAAACAACAGCAACATCAAAAATAAAATAATGAAGAAATGAAGAGATGGTCCACTGGGAAATGTGTAAGAAGTTCAGACTTCCATCAGGAGACAAGCGATATGAACCTGCACCTGGAAAAGTGAGTGAGAACGATGAGGTTTATACTTCTTTGGGACTATCCAATTGGATCATGTCCCAGAGCATAACAGACCAGATATTTTGGTGCTTGAGTAGAGAGAATGGACTTGCTACATAATTGATGTGGTCTGTCCATTTGATATAAAAATAAGAGAAGGAAAACATGAAAAAATTAGATTTGTACCAGAGCCTGCAGAGAGAAGTCAGCAGATTGTGGGGTTGCAGAAAATGTGTGGTTGTAGCAATTGTCAGAAAAACCTTATGAAAGATGGGGAAGAGGCTCGGGGAGTAGGCAGAAAAAATCGCTCACAAAGGCACATAGAATACATACAACTGGCCAGTTTGTTAAGAATAGCAAAGATATTTCTTGAATGACTGAGGTCACAGATTGTGACTTGGTATCCAAGGGTTGACCCACCTAAATTCCTTCATAGAGGTGAGGTACAAAACAAAATGAAATAATAAGGATACGTACAGTAAACCCTCGACTATCGTGAGTGTTATGTTCCAAAACCTCCCACGATAGTTGAAAATCCGCAAAGTAAAAACAGTACTCTACTGTATTATTTTAATATTATTTTCACAATTTGTGTATATTTATTTTATTATAAATGCAAAACAACACCATGGACGAATCAACACAAGTTTAAATAATAAACCACGATAAGGGAACCGGGATCTTTTTTAAAACGGGGGCCACATTTTTCATTAATGTCTTACGTAGTGTTTTTGGTACCGAAAGACTTTCAAACTTCGTATACTTATCTATTTTGTGTTATAGAACAGAAAAATATTTTTGTATTCGAATTTATTTCATGTAAAAAATTGTCTTATTTCGATAATTTCAACCAATCACTGACAAGTATTCAGTTGTTTACATTTACTCCTTTGGCTGATTAAGCGGTGTAAAGCGTATTTAATTTCCATAGCTTCGTTTTGCTTTTCTCTTTTTAAAGTTGCTGTTTTACCCTAACCCTATCACCGATAGAATTGTTTCAGAATCGTTTGTTTATGTAGTCGGCACTTAATGTATATCGGCTGAATGGACGTCAGTGATTGGTTGAAATTACAGAAATACGACAACTTTAACATGGAATAACTTAGGGATTTCTTTTTTTTTAAAGAAGACTAAGAGAAAAAGATGTTTTATATGACACATTCTACCAGTGTTCCAAGTTTCAAAGTGTTTCGTTAATGAAAAATGTGGCCCCCGTTTTAAAAAAGATCCGGGAACCGCAATATGGCGAGTGATTACTGTATATACTTTTGATAATGAAATTGCAGATGCATTGTGTATGGAAAGACAAAAATGGTGGTTTCTGTTGCTATGATTTGTTTGTTGCATTGCTACGATTTCTTCCTTTCATCACTATGATTTGTTTCTTTCTCTTAAATCTAAGCTGACCTTGGGTTAAATAACAACAACAACAATCATGTAATTAAGTGTTTGTTTTATTATGTTAATTATTAAGAGATGTCAGTTTATTTGTTTCCTCTCTTCATTAATTTAATTTTTGTTTCTTAATTGTTTTTCAATGGATGTAATTTTCCTGAGGTAGACTGTTTCTTGCAATTCTTAAACTGAATGTTTCTCTAGAAAAGTGCTTCTTTTGTCGCTCATCAAATGTTTAGCATTTTTCTTCTGAACAGCATCCATGTTATATCCAGCCACTTCATCAGAACAGAATCCATTGAACTACATCTTTTGCCTTCTGTATAGTTTAGCATCAAGAAATTCACTCCTAACCACGTAATTTTACAAAGAGTAGGCACAAGTAAGGCTGTGTGCTTAAGAGGTATACTTGTTGACTAAATGATATTGGATTATTCCCACTGCCCGTTGACTCATCTAAATGTCTACTATAATCCTGCAGAGACCAAAGCCAAGTACATAGTTTTGATAGAGAAAAGCTGGAGAACCCTGTTGTTTAACTAGAGGTATATATGTGTGTTTCTCTGTGTATGAGTGTTTGTTTTTCTTAATCTAAACATGATTTTACCTCACTGATTATGAACAATAACTTTGCTAATGGTGTTGTTTGCATGCAATCTACAGCAAAAACATGTCTGGACAACTTGATATGTTGTGTAAATTTGTAACCAAAATCTTATCTATAAGGCGTCATTAGTTTCCAATTCTTCAAATATCCTGGATGTTTGTTGTTTGATAGATGGGAAGTTAATTACCTTGCTTAGAAACAAGTTCTGGTTAGCAATAAGAAGAGCATTTGGCCATAGAAAATTCTTCCCTGACGTACTTTCATTTAACCATTACAAACTTGGAAAAGCAGATGTTAAAACAACAATGACGATGGTGATAAAAGATATTGGCTTGGTTTGTATGTGGTATCTTGAAAAGAGCTGTAAGAGAATTGTCGAAGAACACTGTGGTTCCGTTCTGAATGCTGCACAACCAGATGAAGAATGATTTACAAAGATAAAAATATAATGTTTGCTACTATTGTAATATTGATTTGGTCAAAAAATGAGACCTTTGCTAGAAATAGCAGTTAATAAAATTACGAACTTTATTGCAATATCAAGGACAAAACTAGATAATTATCCTGCAAATGTATATTGTGTGAAAAGGGAAGAAATTACATAGAAAAGAATTCTATGAAAATACTCAAAAAAAACAAACAAAAAAAAAACGAAACCAGACTCACACAAAAGTATTTGGTTTCTCATTGTTAGAATGGATACTTAACCATATGATCTACAAGAAGCAATTTCTTGCTAAAAAACAAGTGGCATAGAATGTTTGAGAATTTATCAGCAAAGAAGATTCTCCAGAGATTTCTGATAAACGAAGTAATTTTATTTGGTTAAAAATAACAGCTCAGTATTTGTCGTTCCATTTCTAAAGTTGATTTACTGTAAGTTTAACTCACTCTGTTATATTGTGAATTCAGTGTGTTCCCTTTTATCAGTCACTGGTCTCTGAATTCACTTCACAGCGATTTCTAAGACTGCATTTAACATGTGTTCCTGTTTGTCAGCTTCTTCTTGTGTGCAACAACCGGTTTCATGTCCACAATTATTCATCAAAGAGGAAGATTTTTTTATACATAATGGTAGATCCAAATGACTGATAAACGATTTCAGCAGCAAAGAATGTAATATTTCCTGACTCCTTTTAGCTAACGTCATGACAAAACACTGTGATCTTTTTCTACAGTCTGTCTGAAGCAACAAGTATAAAATACAGTCAAAATTTCGGGATTTAAGGGGAATGAACATCTTTCAACATTAAGATAGCAATTGTGACAAAGTTCTTTGTTTAGCACAAACGGAACAAGGAAAAATTTTAAAAATCCAATTTGAGTTCCCCCAAAAAACTGTAGTTAGGGAGAATTTTGTAATATCGAACAACATTCTTTGTTGCAGGAAATAATCCAGGAGAGAGAGAGAGAGAGAGGGAGAGAGAGAGAGAGAGAGAGAGTATTA
>NC_068985.1:87226420-87237619 GCF_001194135.2 Octopus bimaculoides
TTCTTTGTTGCAGGAAATAATCCAGGAGAGAGAGAGAGAGAGAGGGAGAGAGAGAGAGAGAGAGAGAGTATTATATCTCTGTTTACAAAATGATGGAAATGTATTAAACCTGTCCCCAGGATAATAATTACAATCAATTCTTCGAGACATAATATCGGAAGAAATCTTCTCAACCCAGAGAGTCAAAAGGTTAAGCCACCATCTGCCGCTGCACTTTTAAAACTGAAGACTCAACTAAACATTATCTGAAATTATCAGACATGTCTCTGATTCCATGTCTGTGCTTTTACAGGTGTCAAAGAAACGGTAGAGTGACGATAAAAGACATCGAAGCGACATTGAACCAGGACTGATCGTCAATTTTTTTTGCAGTGGGGAGGGGGTGAGAATTCAAAGTGGGTTCTAAAAGAAAGGTAATATGTGATCAGGGGGTTACCAAAATGGATTCTCATGTCCTTATGAGCACCAAATGCCACAAAGCCATACAGGAACTTTGCACGAGAGAAGGCGATGAGACAAAACACGTGACATTAATGATACAGCACGAAAGGCCTAGCTGCTACATGTTTTCATAGTAAGAATAACTCTAGAATCGTTTGCCAGAAAAAAATGTAGAAAGATAAACAAAATGCAAAAGTAAAGAAAAGAAAAACAAAAGCAATGAATACAGTTCTATATTTAAGAAGTGAGGAATTATGTACATTATTTAAATTTGATGTATATTTGTCCTCATCTTGTTTGTTGTTAACACAACGCTGGGCTACTAACCCCAAGATTCCGAGTTCGATTCCAGACAGTGACCCGAATAATAATAATAATAATAATAATAATAACAACAAAAACAACAACAACAACATCGAAAAATACCTTAAGAATGAGAACCCAGGTTCGAAATTTCCCCAAGACACATGATGAAGGCTGGAGGGTATATCAGCCAAAACGTTGTTAATAACAAACAAGATGAGGACAAATATCCGTCAAATGTAAATAATGTAAATAAAAACAATGAAGATCAACTGAAACACCTTCCTCAGTTTTCCTCATGAGGCAGAACTCAGGACGTAGACATTATGTCAAGTATTAGAAATAAATGAACAAACACCACTTCGCTGTCTAAAAGTATTAACCAGAAGGAACATATCAACAGGTAATGATGAAGAAATGATTGCCACGGAGGAAAGACTTCTGTCTGCTGGAGTTTGGGGGAAAACCCGAAAGGAAAGAAAAAAAATTAACCCAGCAAAGACGACTTAACATATTCTTTTATTCTTTTACTTGTTTCAGTCATTTGACTGCGGCCATGCTGGAGCACCACCTTTAGTCGAATCAAATCAAACCCAGGACTTATTCTTTAGAAGCCTAGTACTTATTCTATCAGTCTCTTTTTGCCGAACCGCTAAGTTACGGGGACCTAAGCACACCAGCATCGGTTGTCAAGCGATGTTGGGGGAACAAACACAGATACACAACATATACACACATACATATATATATATACACATATATACGATGGGCTTCTTTTAGTTTCCGTCTACCAAATCCACTCACAAGGCTTTGGTCGGCCTGAGGCTATAGTAGAAGACACTTGCCCAAGGTGCCACGCAGTGGGACTGAACCCGGAACCATGTGGTTCGTAAGCAAGTTACTTACCACACAGCCACTCCTACGTCTATAATAACAAAAACAGGTGAAGAGGAGCAATTACTTCGAAACAACAACGATACTCCACTGCCAAATAAGGAAAGAAAACAATAAAGAGGACCGAGACGAACTAAGATAAGAAGAATCGAAATTTGAAAATCAAACGCAGTTAACAGACTAAATTAAGCGTCAGTGGTACCATGAATTTCCAAAGTAGTAATAGTGATTAAACAGTAGTTAGGTTTGGAATTCAAGCAATAAGCAAAAAAAAAGAGATTATTTGTAAAAATAAAACTGTTTCTTTTTTCTCCTTTTTCTCTTTTTTCTTTTAATTTTTTCAATCATCTTCTCTGTTTTGTACAGTTTTCTAGTTTGATTTTTTTTTGGTGAATATATTTTAATTTTGCCTTGCATCTATTAATTGTAACTAAAATGTTTTTATCAGTAATTGTAATTTCATACATAATGACATTGTTACTTAAATATTACTGTAGAATACAATTACGTTTATTATAACAACGAACTCGAAAGAACATACTCTGAAGACGTTAAAGTTTTTTCAACAGCAAATACCTCAAAAAGTACTTAAAGATGCAATTATAATCAATTCAATAATTAGTTAATCAGCAGGGTTGTGGAATGCCCACACCCAACCTATCCAGTAACCTTTATATTTAATTTCCTTTTAATAATATATTTTGAATTAATTATTATGTTTAAGCAATTCTCTTTTATTTCCAATCAGATATATGAACTTTTAAAATATTAATGCTTCTTCACCCTTTCGTCTTTGTCTTCCACACGCCATGTTTGCCTTCTTTGTAACTCTGCAGTGAATGATTAATGTTTTATAAACATCTTCGAGGCATATATGTCATCGTACTAATAACGAAAAGTTTATTATTATAATTGTTGTTGTTGTTCTGAAAGACTCCCGGATATTTCTTAATTACTGGTTATTCTTTACTTGAAAGGAGTCAATAACAAATCACCAAAGGTTTCAAGGAATGCCTTCTCCTGTGACTCAAAGAGACACACCTTTCCTTAGAATGCGAGCTGTACTCAACAATGCTGTCTTCTGGATCACTTCGATGCTGACAGCAGTTCCAATATTCATAATATGTTTTTCAAAGCCCTCGGAAACTGCTCCTAATGCTCCAATTACCACCGGTATCGCCATTACTTTCCTCATGCCCCATAACTTCCTTATCTCGTCCTGGAGTGGCTGGTATTTCTTAATCTATTATTATTATTATTATTATTATTATTATTATTATTATTATTGAGTGAGAGAGTAGAGCATGCCATCGAAGTGACGCAGGGGTACAAATATACGAAGCCCAGTATACCCATCATGACTATCCGTATGATAAAGGTAAACCAGGCACATGCATCACAACGATATGTGCACAACATAGTGATCTCATATCAAGATTAACAGTGCATGACCTTGTAGGTGGGGGCCCAGTTAAAATTTTCTTCAGTCGAGTAGCCCATGCTGCTCAAAAGGTTGTTTCAGGATGTTGAAGAAAACACCTATGTCTCCAGAGGTGAATTATTCAAACTCCAAAGAATTCCTCTCAACACATGGCTATGATGCTCCCCCACTACTTCTGCTCGTGATCAGAGATGCACATATCATTAGTCACCAAGGGACATGCTCAACTAGTAAAGGTCAAGCAACTGACAAGCAAATTTGTGACATTGAACAGAATATTTGCTGTGGCCCATTATTATTATTATTATTATTATTATTATTATTATTATTATTATTATTATTATTATTATTATTATTATTATTATTATCATTATTATTATTATTATTATTATTATTATTATTATTATTATTATTATTATTATTATTATTATTATTATTACCATAAGCACTTATGCTGCACCATTTAACCATGGCACTTTACATTCCAATTTCAAGTGTCGTCGACAAGTTTTGCTTTTTATCTTAACATGGCCAATAAAATATAAACACCAGTCATACACTGGCTTAATATCTTCCTCTAATCTCCACTAATCCCTACTAATCCCTTCCTTTAAAACTGGCGACCTTTTGCCTATAAAGTTTATTTTGTCGTTCACTGTGAAATGTCAAGTACTTAACTCGATAATTTGGTCAATCCTATTACTCCATGTTTTGCTTCTGACAACATTTCATATTTTTCATGTAAAAGAATTGAAACTTCTCTCAGCATCACAATCACAAACTAGTTTCAGTTTCCAAGCTAATATACAATTACGGGTTTCCATTAACTTATCTTGAAAATAACCAAATGATTAGCAAAACCACTGTGGTTATCTAATTCCGAAAATCACATATTCAGTGAGGGACATATGGTGTGATCCATGCATAATTTGGGATATACTGGAAGACCGCTTTCCTTATTTATTGTATCTTGGGTGTATCTAGAGCAGAAGAAGTTTGATGAAGTCAATCCCTTTCCAAGATATTGAGCACGACGGAGTTAAAAATAGCACTTCAGTTAATGAAATTATTTGTCACATTTTAAGCTTATGCTGGATTACTGGATTAGTTGAAGAAATATTTTGATCGTGGTACTGATTTGCAGCTAGATAGACGATGCCATTTCTGATAAAGCCTACAGAAAACAAACTCTGAGGAACATAAGTGAAAGAAATACATAAACAGCTAAACCACTCAGCAGATTGGTTTGTACCTGTTAATTTTATTATCTATACTCTCTCGTGTATACATGAATATACATACGTGCATATATACAGCTGCCAACTTTCATGTACAAAAGATAAAATAGAACGAATACTTATACAAATATGTATACATATTTATTATTGAGATAAGGCAGCACATTGGATGGAATGTTTGGTAGTGTTTGCTACAATTCTCTGTTTAATGAGTTCAATTCTTGCTGAGACCAAATTTACTTTTCATCGTTTTAGATTCAATAAGAATGCAACAATTCAGGGCAAGGGGACTGACAAAATTGATTGGGGGAGGGGGGTCAAGCTAGATGTTTTTCCGGTCTTTGTTACAGCTTTTTGCAGCCTGACTGTAGCTTCTGCTGCAACAGTGAAAAAACCAAGTTGTATCGGTCAAAATCACTGGCCTTTCCCTCACTGCCAGTCTTCAAAAAACTTTTATCAGGCTTGCACGTACATATATAGAGACATGATCAACCTTGACAGATGGAAACCCTTCTATCAATTTGCTTTGAAAGAACCCTAACCCTGATCTTGACTAACCAGTATTCATACTTCCAGCATTTTCCCTCTTGCTCTTATTCTATTTCTGTTTCTAGCCTCACCTTTAAGTAAATTCTGCTCTTTTCCTCATCTGATCTCTCCTCCTAAACACCATATGCTCACTAGCATTTTACTGTCATTTATTGTGTTTAGGATCTCGTAAATAAATAACAATTTGTCTTGCTTCCTGAAAAAGGAATTGTAAAAACATCGAAAAATTTATACCAACAGAATTAAAGATATTTCACACTATATGAACTGTCGAAAGTTTTTGCTGGTGCAGGCCACCATTAGTCACCCAAGAGTCTATTTTCTATTTTCTGTCAACCGACTATCATTTGCTAGCATATCTGAAAAGACTATGGCTTTTTTTCACGGTGCTTCGAAATGGGAAGAATTTGGAACCAACAATCTCCAAAGTGAGTTTCTCCCCTATACAACGATGTCCACAATTATATATGTGTGCGTGTATGGCTGTATAGATATATGAGTGTACAAATGCTTATGCACATATATAAACATCTTACATACATACTATATTATGCAGCCACAATATACAATAACATAAAGGTACATGCATATATTCCATAAATGAAAGTCATTTAATTTCGTTTTTGTACTTGGTTTGCAAGATTCTTTATGTGAATTCGTGTGTTGAAGCATATTTCATTATTTCATTGCGTCTAGGGAGAGTCATTCTCTTTTAGTGCCTTATTATTTAACACACTCACGATATGCTTCTAAGCATTTTGCCTGGCGTGCTGACGATTCTGTCAGCTTTTGCTACCTTAAAACACACACTTATATTAACAAATCATTGATGTATTCAAAATAGACATTAATCTTGGAATGCAAGAGACATAGTAACGGCTTTTCACCTTACCATCAGACTCAAATCATCATTATCATCATCATCGTTGTCGTCATCATTATCGTCATCCTTATATATATATATATATATATATATATATATATATATGTGTGTGTGTGTGTGTGTGTGTATATATATCCGACACAAGCACTACTACAAACTCAATCTGGTATAGTTGAATATTACCCTTATATTTTTATACTTCCAGGTGACTCTCATTAAAAGCTCTTCATGTACCAAGACTCCATGCTACTATTGCTGAGAAAAAGGCATAATAATAATACATACTTGCTTAAATTATATATTCACTTGTTTAATGGCCGCTTCGAATAATGGATAATGCCGATCATTTTGATTCAAGCATTGACACTAGAGATTCTGCGATGGTTTCCAACTGGAAACCAAGTCTAATAGGAATTTATATTTTAGATCTAATTCTCAACAGGTGTCATACCAGTAATAGACAATTTTGGCGAAAGATAATGATCTAGATATGTCTGGAATTATAATATGCTGCAAGCAGATAATTGTTTAAGACAGAACTGATAAAACTATTCAGTATCTTGAAACTTAGAATTACAGAAGCACAAACCTATAAATAGTGTCTTAAATATAGCATTAGACATTTCTAAGGAAATATTTCAGCCATGCATGAAACCTAATGAACCAATATTATATACATACATATATATATATAAATGTGTGTGTTTATGCATGTATTTATGCAGGTGTATCAGCTAAAATCGCACACTGTGTATCGTTGGATGTTTATCCATTATGCTGAGTAAACGAATTTGGAGTATTTGTTATGATGCTCATTTAATAAAGAAGAAAGCAGATAAAACAATGCATTGACTTCTAATTGTTGCAAAGAAACGCTTAAATATAACGGATGAAGTTGACTTGTTAGGAACAAGAAGAATAGAAAATCAATATGGAATAAGCTTCCATTTTCGATAAAGGTAAGAAAATTAATAGGGAAATATTCTCTTAGTAAGAAAAGACTCTTCTAGAAGAAAAGCTTTACTACTTATTCCATCATAATAGGTTAATTAGCACGTTCTAAATTCGCCTTGAACAATAAAATAAATTTGAATCACCAATTAATGGGCTGCAGAAAGGCGGTTGCCACTCTCATTGTATATGCCCAGTCAACAGGAACTTTTTGGAAAAATATGTTATATAAGCAGCTGCTGTTCCAGCAATTATTAAGAGAAATGACACTGGCTTTAACCACAAGCCAATATAAGGATAGATTTTATCAACACAATTATACATTCTGAGTATTCCAAAGAACGGCGATAGAAGCATTTACTTATAAGTTATTATTGGAAAACAGTAAAATACACCATGCTAATTTCTGGAAGCTTTTCTATAACACTTACATAGACACAATCAAAGGTATTTTATCATTTACAATTTAGAAGACTACCGATCTTAAATTATACTAAAACATTTGATTACTACACAGAATTAAATAGCTCCAAGATTACACATAAGCAGGTAAGGAGTAATAAATATTAGAGGCATCTCAATTGGATTAACAAATATGTTAATGCTATGACAGGAAATCCGTAACTGAATTAGTGTGACATCCGTTAGTTTACAAATATATTGAAAGATTAAGTGGTCATAGATACGGCTGACACACAAATAAATATACGAGTGTATATTTATATTTATATATATATATATATATATGTATGTATGTGTGTGTGTGTGTGTGTGTGTGTGTGTGTGTGTGTGTGTATATCTTTGTGTGTGTGTATATATACATATGTATGTGTGATTGTGTGTATGTATCTATCTATATCACAAAGCTGAAGTCAACTGAGACTTCAGTTTCAGCCACTTTATTGCTCAGCGAAATGTTCGATAAGAACGATTGAGCAAACCAATAGGCAAAAGCGAAGTCCCACTCAATTTGATTTTTAATTAATATTTGACTATACAATGAGGTGCGAATCACACCAGCTTAGTTATCATACTTAAAGTGGTTTAAAATAACATTACTTACCATATATGTGCATGTATATAAAATATATATTTACTTATGCCATTGGTCTCTTTATCTCATTCTTTATATATATATATATATATATATCGATTTAAATAAGAGCTAAAATCTGATCCATTGAAAATACTTTATTATGATGACCTATGATAATTTCGATGCAATATCCAGATCGATTCATGCATATTATAAAATATGGAATATTGTATCTCTTCAGGGTCGGATTAATTCACACATGCATGCTAAGGTGGGTGTATATGCGTACCTGTAAATATGTTATTTCGTTGATTACTTCTTCGAAAAAAAAAGTTTTACTTGTATTGGGGCTCTATATATCTAATATCATTTAGCTTTTATTTGTTAAAGTTATCGGACTGCTAAGTCACGGGGAAGAAAACAAGCCATGACCGGTTGTCTAGCAGCGGTAGAGGACAAACACATACAGAGTTATATGTATACAAATATATAAACACATACATACATATAAACACACGTATGTATATATACATGCATATGCATACATACATACATATATATATGCATACATACATACATACGTACATACTCATGTATACATACAGCCACACACACATACATACAGTCACACACACATACATACATGCTGATGCGGTCTAACATGCCCTATAGTTAGCCTCCTGTAGTACGTGACATCACCTTTCAACTTTCAATGGTTGATAATGTAAGTACCAGACAAGTATCTCGATCAATAAAACTGACTATAGCCTCTTCTACTTCCCCTTCCTCCTCCTCCGCCTCCTCCTCATCCCATTCCTCCTCCATATGATGCTGATAAATGCAATAAAGATGATTACGTTGATGCTGGCAATGATGACTCCCGAGGACAAAACTACGTTGTGGCTGTTGTGGTGGAGCTGAGGTCGAAGATTATGATTAAATTGAATTATAATCTCTCGAGGGAATTCGGTTACAAAATCTCGTACTTCAAATAAATTTTCGTTGTAAATCAAATTGATGTCATTTGACAAGGATGAGGAAATAAGATTAAATTATCTCTTACAAAGGTAATAGAGGAAATGTAACAACACGAACGATCATGGAAAACAGAAGAAGAAGAAGAATAGTAATGAAAACAGTCGTGTGGCTTTATGGCCAGTCAGAAGAATAAGAGCAATCATAACAATATAGACAAACAACAAAGTGATCAGTCATAACTATTGGGATAATGAGAAGCAATAATACAATGTGAAAAGTCACAAAGAAAAGATGAGATACGTCATAACCATATAGGCAGTCATGACAATATGAATAATCATTATCGTAACCATAATCTTAATAACAGTCTTAATAAAAAGATCAACGAGGGCGATCCTAAACATATGACTAGTTATAACCATATGAATGATTATAACAGTAGGAAGAAAAACAACAATAATAAAAATTATTATTATGAATATGGCCAATAACATTAGTCATATCTGCGCAGGCGTGGCTATGAGATAAGAATTTTGCTTCTCAACCACACTATTCGGGGTTCAGTCCTGCTTCGAGGCAACTTGGGCAAGTGTCTTCTATATATAGCCTCGGGCAGACCAAAGCTGTGTGAGTGGATTGGTTGATGGAAACTGAAAGAAGCCCGTCGTGTATGTGTGTGTGTGTGTGTGTCCCTCACCACTGCTTGGCAACCGGTGTTGGTGTGTTTACGTCCCCGTTACTTTGTGGTTCGGCAAAAGAAAGCAACAGAACAAGTACCAAGCTTAGAAAACATACTGGGGCCGATTCATTCAAATAAAACTTCTTCAAAGTGATACCCCAACATGGCCACAGTCAAATGACTCAAACAAGTAAGAGAATATAAAAAAAATAAGCGTCATAACATTAGGATCAATCAATGTAATAATGTATTCTGATTTAGCTTCAATGCCAGGAACTTTGAGCGGATGAGATTTAGTCGATTAACTCGATTACTTCATTGGTACCTTATTTTATCAATCCGCCAGGGGGAATAAAAGGTAAAGCTGACCTCAGCGAATTTTGAACTCAGAACATCAAAATTCAGGAAGAAATACAGTGAAGTAGCTATTCCAGCACCCTAAAGATTCTGTCAGTTGTTACCGCTTGAACGATTGCCACAATCATAAGGATCAATAAGACAATAGCAGGGCAAGAACACGGAAACTTAGTCATAATAATACAGTTCTATATTTGAGAGATGAGGAAGTATGTATATTATTTACATTTGACGGATATTTGTCCTCATCTTGTTTGTTGTTAACACAACGTTTCGGCTGATATACACTCCACTTTCCATCAGGTGTCTTGGGGGAATTTCGAACCTGGTTTCTCATTCCTAAGGTATTTTTCGATGTTATTATTATTATAATTATTAAGGTCACTGCCTGGAATCGAACTCGGAATCTTGAGGCTAGTAGCCCGCGATCTTAACCAGCAAAAACAGCAGAAAAGAATACAGCAAATGCAATGTTCATAATTTGTATAACCATAAGAGGAAGAGTAAGAGAAGCAGTAATCCTAATTATAAGAAGGCTTGTAATAAATAGCAAGAGGAGTAGAAAGAGTAAAAGAAAGGTGGGAAGAAATTGGGGAGATGGAGGGGGAAAGAGAAGGAGCAGGAGAAGGGAAAAGATCTTTTGTCTTTTACTTGTTTCAGGCATTAGATTGCGGCCATGCGTGGGTAGCGCCTTGAGGAATTTTTAATCGAATGAAATGCCACCAGTACTTATTTAAAAAAAAAAGACTTGTACTTTTACTGTCTCTTGCTGAACTAAAACAGAAAAGAAGAAGACGAAGAAAATACAATGCCAAAATTGAAAGGAAAGAGGAAGGAGAAGACGAGAAAGATTAGGAGATAAGGAAATGTTTGACATTGAAACAGACGTAAAAGAAGATGAGAAGAAGAAGTAGAAGCGAAGAAAACGTAAATTGGGAGCTGAAGAAGAAAAGTAGAGAAAGAAGGAAAAATGAAGAAAATAAAGAGGAAGGGGAGAATTTGGAAAAAGGAAAACAAAATAAGGGAAAACATGAAGAGAAAAAAGCTCCTTAATGTGATATCCGAGGCATTATTGTGGAAAGGGCTGCAATCACCGTCGACAAATACAGAAACAACCTTTAAACAAACTCAAGTGGGATTAGATGAAGAAAATCAACATCAAGTATATAGTTTAATATAGAGATAATGATGGGAATTAATCAGACAATCGAAAACTTATATGATGCTAAGTACATAACAAATTAATGAAATGTTATGTAAATAGATTGGAGCGAAGAGAGGAAGAGGGGAAAAGGGGAGAGGAAAGAAAGAAAGAAAGAAGAAGAAGAAGAAGAAGAAGAAGAAGAAGAAGAAGAAGAAGAAGAAGAAGAAGAAGAAGAACTGAGTTGATTTCATTTAAGTGCGAATCAATTGGAAATGACAATATATATATACATACATATATATATA
>NC_068985.1:87239136-87252569 GCF_001194135.2 Octopus bimaculoides
ATATATGTGTGTGTGTGTGTGTGTGTGTGTTTGTGTGTGTGTGTGTGTGTGAGTGTGTATGTATATGTACACAAACATAAATACATACATACACACGTATAAAGACTCGGAAATAGCTTGCTTGTACAAGTGTAGTCAGTCGAAAACAGTGCATCTATGACGCCAATAGGTTTCCGTAGTCATGAGAAGAGAATATGCACCGTTTTGGGGCGTTCCTGCTGACTGCTTTACAATGCATTGCTTCCACTCACTGATTTGAAGCCCATTTCAGGATCATCACCTTTCCAGCCAGGTTTCATCATTCCTTTTCATCCGTATCCAATGACGAGCATTCTCAATTGCCACTCGGTTCTCTTTTCAAAATGGTGTTTGCTTACCGATGTTTGACACCAATTGATAGCATCTACCGTCTTAGTTTGGTCCCAATAAAACCCCTACGTCCAACTTCTACAGAAGAGTGTACTGCACTCCAACCAGCATCATTACAGCCTTCTAGTAGCATCTCATAACGTTCGTCTTTACTAATCTGTGCTGCATCTATTTTGTCTTTAATTCAGCAAAGTGTATCATCTTATCTTCCTCCCACCATATTGCCATATCCAGCTTCTTTCTTAGTATTAGAAAGAGGCATTCATACCCTACAAGCTCTGCTGCTAATTCCCAAACTCCATTTCAGTTCTCGTCGTGAATAGCTTTTTTTCCCCTTCAGTTTTGAGTAACCATCTAGACCTCGAGGAACGTTTGTACGTTTGTGTTTCTGCGTTTCTAAAGGAAGAAAAAGTGTTCAATGAAGACAAAGATTGTGTGTTTGTCATTAGAAATATCTGAAATTGCTTCCTGAGTTTAACGCTGCCGCTTATTCAAACAAATGAAGCAAAGAAGAAGTATATTAAGGTTTTTTATCCTCAAAAGTTAGAAAATATGTAGTACATTTATTTATATTCTTCTGTTCCATTGTTATACGTGGAACATGATATTTGCATTTATTCATATGTAAAACACGACATTTCCATGTCTCAATGTAATATATGAACCATAAATGAAAGAAAGGAAGATGGTTGCTGCTAATGAGCATTCAGCGATACAAATAACTGGGACACGCTGACGTTCTGTTGTCCTTATATGAATATATTTTACGCTTTAGTGAATCGTTATGTTGAAATTAATCTTCTTTTGTCAGTTGATAGCTGGAAGTTTCGTTTAATAAACATCGAAGACTGTATCTGTAAGAATTTATTTATCACGATTGTGTTTTACAAAATCGCAACAAAAAAAAAAAAATAATAACGGATGGGATATTAAACTTCTCTGAGAGACACAGTCTACATCATCCAGAGAGTAAAGTAGCAAGAGAATCATGCGAAATAATGACTGAATCGGTTTTATAATTGTTGCCATTATTAACTTTCATGTTCCAGAATTATTTGGACGGTAAGTCGGTGAGACGTCTTCTTTGTGTCTTGATGCACGCCTTTGTTGCCAATATACTTTTACGGATTGTATGTATCTTTTTGCAACAGAGAGGAAAACGCAGTGCTTTAATATTTTTTAAATACTATTCAAGAAGCAGGTATTAGGGTTTTTACAGCTGCATAGAAAAGAGGTTTTAAGATTCTTACTGGAAAGTTTCCTTTTGTATGTACATGCTATAGTAGAAGTGTAGTTCTTGGTGCATCTCTGAATTACATTTACGTTATTTCTCATGGCATCTAATGAGTATGGATAAATGTTTCTTTACAATGTTTCATAAAATCTTGGCGATTTTAGAATGAACATTTAAACTATATTCAGGATTATACCACACAATATATCGTGCAATTTCTAGACTAGCTTCTATTTTCTGAAGCCGCGCTTTCAAGGCATCATTATGGTTAATGGATTCCTCCTTATAAGCTGGGAGTACTCTTGCTCACAATGAAACAGAAACCCGTAACCACGTATCTAGATTGTGGAAGAGAACATCCAGTACCTTTCTATAACTACGGAGATATACAAATATATACAAATTCTTACTTGCTTATAATAACCTTTACCTGTCAATCACAAAGTGTACTCCCATACAGGCCTACAATTGTATTTGTAGAGGTGAGCATCAGGAGTCTGGAAGACAAGCTTTGTTCAAACGTACATGCAGAAACTACTTTCCAAGCACAAGTGTTTGTGAATACATACATCAAAATGCAACAACGTCTAGAAGGGTATGTAAGACCTAATAAAGATAATTCTATGTGAATATATATAAAACGATACCTGAAAGTAAAAATCGATACGGTAAAATAACCAAATATCACAAATATTTATGGCAAAAAGTTCTTAAAGTTATTACACCAATACTTTCTCCTCCACCGCAAATATCAACGAGAATGACGCCAAAATCATATTAAGATATCCCATGCTACAACGAGCGATTACCCGCAAATCATGGCTGCGTCTAAACTAACGAAATTTAAAACACAATCGTTCGTTGGTTATGTTATGTTCTTACACATCATATTTTCTGCATCTATTAAGAAATATCGCCATATATATATTATATTATATTATATTATATTATATTATATTATGTCCTATTATTTCCTATTATATCATATTATGCTACATTATGTCCTATTACGCGATTTTACTACTCTGTACGCCATTACCGTTTGCATAATTCTCCCTGAATGCATTTTTCATTCACAGTTAAAAGCCATAGCAGTAACTACAACAACACGTTATACTCTCTTCCAATAACAATTTCCTCAACACCTTACCGATAATTAATTTACCGAAACTAAATTTCAATCAAATATTTATTAATAAACGCAACCCCCTATTAATCTAATTAAATATGTATCATTCAAACCTATATTTTATATTTAAGCCAAACATAGTTCTTAATCCCATCGAAATCCCATGATTTTAGAACCAGAAAATAGATTAATATATCTACCAATTTAGTTTCTTATAGAAGCTTTTGTTATCAAAGCTCGGTCATTGACATTACCAACCAATAAGTTTATAAGATTCTTAAAATTTTAAAGCGACAAGTTGAATATATCTTGAGGAGATCGTTCAGAATTCATGTTGTGATGAGGTCAACTTACTTGTTCATTCCTTCTGGATCAATAAAATGAAGTGCCAACTAGTGCAGAGTTAATTTGATTGACTAAAATCTCCCTCAAATTTCTGCACCTGTGCCCACAACTACGCACTTATCCACCAGAACAGACCTAAGTAGTCCCACCCTATTTTAAAATTTGAAATAAGCTAATGGCATTAATACATTATTTCCAACTATACCTAATATTCCGCAACATTAGGAATTCACCATTTTACTGACACTATACTTGGCATTTTTCTTCATACAACCCTTTCCTCTTGCTCTTTTGTCTGTTCGTTTTTCTTCCTTCCTCTCACTCTAAAAATACACTTTCTTTATTCTCTCAGGTTCAACCCAACTCAATTTCAAAAGTTCCCTTTGCAGTGAGAAGTTACCAAAGAATTCAGTGGTTCACAATCAAAAACTGATATCTGCTTACAATTCAAGAACTGATCTCTTCAAAATTACTTCGACTTTCTGTTATTAACCTTACTATAAATATATCTTGAATATTCACCATTCACTTTCTCCTTTATGTTGACAATTCCAGCAGCCATATTATCACTGTTTGTAACTACCTTCTGAGCTTCTTTCTGACTCCCTTGACACATGTTTATTACCATTTATATCTTATTTAAGACATTTACATTAAAGACATATATCTTGCCCTAAACCCCTTCTATTCTTTCTCATCGGCATCCTCTTGTCTTGTCACTATAAATATGAAATCCTTCTCCAACTTCATCCCTGTCGTGATGATGCATCAGCTTTAAAATATACATCCTGGACTGTCGCTCCAAACTCATATCCATTACTACCATCCTCTTGTGTCTAGATGAACTTAACTATGCACCCGACAACTCATATCTCTTTTCACCCCCATTTTGCTGTGCCCTAACCCAGAGCTGTACACTAGTCATAGATTGACAACTGCCTTAGTGTCACTTCTTTCACCAGACTCAGTTCTGTTGCCAAAATCGATTACTGACACAACCAACTCTGAAATAGATATTTTCCATTTATTTATTTACTTCGTTTCTCCAATCCATTAATGGTGTGACCGACATTTTCTCCATTAAGAATGCTCTACCATTTTTGACATCTACTTAACTTCTTCAAGTACTAGCAGTTCTTCTTGGCTCTTTTCTCCCTAAATCTTTGATCTAATTATTATATTTTACACTGTGCCGTAATCTCCAAAAACCCTGAATTATTTATGGCACTCACCCAACGACGTTATTTCCCATTAAATAACTCTTAAAACCCCTCTACAGCAGGAACTTCCTCTTTTATTTCTAAGAAACTAAATCAAATGTCTATGGTAACAACATCAGACACTTTCACCAGACCTTTTTCGCAATCTAATTTCACTATCCTTGTATTCTAATAACTGCCTATAACTAACATTAACTAAATACATGAAATCTTATCCGTATATATTTTGTCAAAAATTTCATGATTTTTGTTCTTATGAATATCGATCCGAAAAACTACATCTTGCAGATACACATGTCTTAATACTTTCTAATAATACCTATATTTTTTACATTCCATTTCTTATTTTGCTTCTTCAATAACTAGACCATTTCTGTTTAGATGAATTCAAATTTATCGTATGGTACACTTAATTATCTTCAACTAGTAGACACTATTTTTGACATTTCTTCCATTTTTTGGCACATCCCACGCAGACTGGTTCGTAAATATCACATTAGCTTCAACTAATAAACCAATGGTTTCAAATCATCATAACACTCATATACTCAAAACAAATAATTTGTCATTTATTTTTGTCCTTTCAACAAAGCCTGGCTTTCGGTAAAATACCATCGCTGTATATGTATGTATGTATGTATGTATGTATGTATGTAGATTATATATATATATATATATATAGCGTGTAGATAATAATTGTATATTTATGTGTGTGTGTAGCTTGCTTACGAACCACATGGTTCCGGGTTCAGTCCCACTGCGTGGCACCTTGGGCAGTTACCATGGGAAAACCTCTCGTACTGGGTTTTTGGTGCAAAATGCCCTCTTGTTTATATCACTAGTGGGGAGAGAAATCCTTACTACTTCCAGTGTTGAGACCACCGAGTCACGCGATTTTGACCTTGTTTGGTCATGTTAAGGCTGGAGAATCTACCGCCAGATGTAGCAGCGATTCATCTCCCCACCCCCAGCTATACATAGATTGACTGTGTCAGAAAAGGAACTGATGTTGCGATTGGGCTTCAATATTACCTCGTGGTGTTATTAATGCCTCTGTCGTTAATTTATACTCTTCAACAAGTAACTGTCTAATCCGACCATAATAAAGGAATTATATCTGACTTGTGCTTAATATGGACATGCAGACATTAGACCATTGAAGACGATGACCAATATGGTGCTGGTGCTGATAAAGATGTAAATAATTCGAGTGATGATTTTTAATTTAATTTCATTTGAACAGACATTTTGATCTACAAAAGCAAAGAATATATTAAATTCTTGTTTTGAATCTTTCTAGTTTGACTTTAGAATTAATCTCAGATTAAATTATATGCGTGTCTTTTCTCTCTGTGTGATTTCAGTAAAGAATGCCGCCCACACAAAAGATGAGGTCTAAATTTATTGTAAAACCTTGCCTTGTTTCAACAAGCATTCTATGTCTATATATAATTAATAACGTCTAAATAACATGTCAGAAAATATTGTATATTTATTTACCAACAGATAAATTATGGTTAAGATATAACCACACTGCAAAGACTAAATCCCTGCTAACTTTAAAGTGTACAGAATATGTACGAAGAAACTGTTATTATAACCCTTGCATTTGCTAAATAAATATTATTTCATTAATTATATAACATGACACCTTGGTTTTGACTAATTTATATTTTACTATGTAATAAGGAATTTGTAGAAAACCAATATTTGGTTTAGGATTAAGAACTTACGAAAGAATTTGGGAAAATTAAATTTAAAGTAATTGATTTGCAATTTTAATTAAAATTATTCATGCATCATATACATCATACACATATATGATAGATTAATATAACATGCTTATACACATCCATGCGCAGATATACATAGAAAGCAAAGCAAGACAAGAGAGTTTTTCATAAAATATTCAGTTACATCACCTTACGTGTATTTCGTTAACAATGAAAAATATCAGATGTAACAGGGAAATCTTACAAGCCGATTGCGTTATCAAATTTTCAGAGATCACATGACTCCCATTAGTGATCATTAGTATTCATAACTGACAGTGTCATGAAATTGATTAGTGCAACAACTCGGTTGTTTATATGCACGTATTGTAGAGGTATGGCAAAAGGAGAATGATAGAGCAATTATTAGCTTTAAGTAAATATATACATTGACAAAGCCTTTCAGAGCAGCAGATCAGCGTGACTGGAAGCCAATGGTTAAAACAAATAAACGGATAAAGTAAAACATGCAAAACAGTTGCAATAAAGCGTTTAGGTGAGAAGGATTTCAGTGAAAAACTTAAAGGATGAGATAGTTTTGGTTTCAGTGGAATGGCAAAAACCTTTTTAAACTTAGTTATCTCTCTGTGGAAACAGACCAATCTGAAGGCGTGGTTATGAGATTGTACACCCGCTGACAAAGCAATTGCATCTAATTGAGAAGTTAACCATAAGTTCAGTCCTCTTGGCTCTTAGTCAGCAGGCCTCTAGGGAAAAGTTTGCTTTCTGTTACTTCTTGAAAAATTAGATCTTACCTTAGCAATACTGTTAACAGGTCTCCATACTTGTATATTTTCAAAACGTACAGACACGGCACTCTTACTTGCCCTATATATATATACTTTTTTTCTCGTTCATCTTGTTCAGTGACATCCCAATGACAAAATTACAAGGGGTAAATAGGTTATGCTATTAATTTTGTACTCAAGCAGACGGCGATGAAGTGACTTATTTTGTGCAAAGAGTCAGTGTAAAGCCAAGCTCTATTATGAACCATAATGCAATTTCTTTAGGAAGCTATTTCCAAAATTATTTTGGAAAACTTCCATAATAAGAAGAGCACAATTCTATAGCAGAATACAAAAATGCTATAGACATATTCTTTGCTCAGATTACAAACTTCCACAATTTCAAGTAAAATATACAATAAGAAGATTATACAAATAGAAACCAATTAGGCTAATGTTAAATTTTAAGATTAGTGAGAGATTGTCCAGAATTTCTTAATCGATATTTTTACATAAATTCTAGACAAACTGCCTATATCTGGCTCAATTTCTGCAAATAATATCTCTGATCAAATTGGCAATGGTAATAAATGTAAAGTATTATATAAACAGAACAGGTGGTGCTATTAAGCTAGCCATGACCTGAATTAAGCCACACTTTTTAAGTGTCCTCAAGTTACTTGAATATAAGGTGAGAATTTCAAGTGGTTGAAAAACTTGAACACTTGATCCTTTGTAAAATTGTCTTTACATGTTGGGTAGGCAGAAAAGAGAAATAAACGATATATATTTGCAGAAAATGTGTTAGAAGAAACTTCGAATATCTAGTTGGGCCTCTGCAAAATGTCTCGCTTTCTCGTTTTATTTTCCAGTGATAATTCAGCAAACATTCCACAACTCAATAAAAAATGTCTACACAGACACACCTTGAAGCTAGTCTTGATAGTTGAATGGTTGACTAGTATTGAATATAATTCAAGTGTCGCTTTAAAAAATTAGAAATAAAAAAAGATAAAGAATAAATAAATTGTAAATGAAGTCCGTATAGAGTTCTTATATTAGAGTTAGATTTTCAAGTTTCAGTTCAAAGTATATGGAAAACGAAAAAAAGAGAAAAGAGAAAAATAGTTATAGATCAAAGAAAAATCAAAATATTTTACTTAAACATATTGAATAAAAATTTGGTATCTCAGTTCCGCTTCCCAGGGCGGCAGAGTTACACTGTCTCGTAATATGAACTCTTCGTCAATTTCACAGTCAATGAATCCTTCAAATGTGGACTTGAAAGTAAACTAATGGTTCCAATGAGTTTTTCAAACGAGGCTATTTTCAAGTGTGCGGAGTGTACGTCTTTCGCTGCCATTTACATAAGTCCAACAATTTCACAATTGATATCGTTGTTCCTAGTTTTTCTTTCAAAGATCCGTTCTAACTTGAGCTTTCTATCTTTTAAGGTAAAGCTATTAACCTTGGTGGAATATCTGTTCCTTTTTTTTCTGCACCTGTTGATTTAGTAATATGAACAGAAACCTCTGGTGGTTGTTGCTAATTCCTCTGGCCTACAGGCGCATACTCTCGCCACATTCACTCACCTTTCAGTAAAATTACAGAGGGGCAGCATTTCCCTTTTCACTTCACTTTCCTTTTTAAGTGGAACTTGAAAAAGTCAATGAGGCTTTGGCTGAAGAGAAAGGTGTGTGTCTTCAGTCCTTTCGATCTTGTCCTCCACACTGGCTTTTTTGCCACATCCACCAAACAAGAAGAAAGCTACCTGCCATTCCCGACCAACAGAAGTTAGCGAGGTAACATACACGATGGACTCGGCCAATAACCACATCTCTTCTATGCATGACAATAGTTATTCGACAAAACTCTACAAATCAGCAACGGCAGGACACTGGATGGGTGTATCCAGAGCAGTTTCATCGCCCTGTGCACATATAGGACACATCCGTCTGACAGCACTTCCATGTCTGTAGATCTTGACTCGAACCAGCAGAGCCCCCAGTAGCCCTGTCAGGCCAGGGATTTCAGGAAATCATCCATAGGGCTCGACACAAAAATCCTCTGGAAAATATCAGCCAATTTATCTTTCCCGGCACCCAGAGATTCCCCGAGGTGTCATCGCTCTTATTGATAATCCTCAATAGAACTCCGATGTGGAACGTTCTACAACTGCATTACTCGACTGACAAGTGGGAGCACTTGCCGACACTCCAAGTGCCTAGCGCCCTTTCTCGGTCTAGGCTCGATCCAGGACTTTAGCTCCATTAATAAAGACGAGCTGAGGAAAATCCTTCCGGGCAAACGGCGACCACACCTGCTTCTTCTTAATGAAAATGTTGGAGATATTGCAGCCTCAGTGCCTGTTTGCACATCATTAACCTCAGCATACCCAGTCTGTCAACTACTGATAGCAGATGTAACGTCTGACGAGCGGAACACGTCCAAGAAAGTGGAAGAACAAGCGCTCCAGCTTGATCAGCAATGAAGAAGAGCAATGGACGACGGTCAGGGGGTAGTAGATGATAGATGCGATGTACGTATTTGACACCTCTGCCCGATGCTGCAAACCCTGAGCAATTCAACCGGTCATTCCGTCCACTGCCCTGCAGTGCTGTCAGACAATGTGGACCTGCCTCTCCAGCTGCCGAGCTGCAGGCCCACTGATTTCTTCTGCTTAATCGTTTACTCTTGTCACCACTTAGTTCTCCCTTAAAGGGCACTGCCAATCAGCTCAATTTTCCAAAATGTCTGACACTTTTACGGTGAAGTCATCCGTATAAGCCGACACAAACCTTCCACATCCAAGTTCACATGGGATGCCCATCGAAATACCCAAGATCCTTAGTAATGGCTCAAGAACCAGCACGTACAAAATGGGCAATAGTGGACATTCTTGATGAACTGAACGTGTAATAATAAACAATTCCAAAAAATGACTATTTACGGTATTTCACTGGCCGAGACCGGGTCTTGCTATTCGCATCCCAGTAGTTGTGTGCGAAATTTCAGCTGTACTTCGTTGAACTGTGTGGAGCGTGTGGTGGGGTAGAGCTGGAGGTCAATTACCCCCTACCTCGACAGTATGCCTCAACTTTTGGCCACAGATGCTGAGTTTAGCGAAATGCACATAACAGCCGAAGATATACAGGGCATGATGACTAACAGCACAAGAAAGAAGTATCTGGGTCTGGATGGTCTGCATTTCAAGTTTTATCTTCATGTACCAGACTGGTTCAGAGATCTCTTGGCAGATGTCTACCACAATTGGCAACATAACGGGTGAATTCCCAGTGTTGTGAGCCATGGTGTGGTGGTGCTGTTAAGAAACGACCAGAACGAAATAAATTATTTATCTGTTAATTGCAGATTACAAGATGTTGGTGCGGTATTAGGCAAGATGTCAATAAACTGATCGGTGACACGCAGACATAGGATATATCAAATAAATCTATTCACAACCTCCACCTCACGTGCTGCATTATAGAGATGGTTGGTTAGGTGCCTGGCATAGGTAGGGCCCTAATCAATTTGGATCAATCAAAAGCTTTTGATAGAGTAAACCACCAATACTTGGAGGCTGTCCTCGTGTTGGCCATTTTCTAAGGCTGGATCGCTGCAATGTACAGTGGTCAACGTAAATGGCCACTTATTGGAATTGTTTATTATCACACGTTCAGTTCATCAGGAATGTAAATTTATGCAATCTACTCTGATATTCACCATGTTGGTTGGAGAGAGTTGAGAGGGAGAGGAAAAGAACGGGTTTATTTACCCTTCCACTGCTGTCGGTGTGTGGTTGGCCCGACCTCCGAGGTTGGTTGGGGTTCCTTTGAGGATCCCTTTGAAAGTCTGCTCGTGGCCTTTGCTTTCGGGGTTCCCACGATATAGGGGAAAATATCCCTAATGTGGCTCAGCTTATAGGCTGGTTCCCTAAAGACTCTGTTGGGTTGTCCCCTTAACAACTACTATAATCATAAAAAAATACGATGATGATAAAGATAATGAAGAATCAAACCAACATGATGATGATGATGATGAGGACGATGATGATGATGATGATGATGATGATGATGATTTTAGCGACGATGACAATGATGCTGGTATACACAAGAAAAAAACGTTGAAGAAACAGAATAACAAGTTTGCTTTCAATGTTTTCAGTAGTGTCTTGTTGCAAAATGTAACAATAAACAAAATATAGAAATTTATGCATTTTTATATTCTATATTTTGTTGTTGTTGTTGTCATTCTGAATTCCATCTGTAAGTTACTTTATCTCAGAAAATGTTAAATTTCTGTTTGGTTAAAAAATTGTTTTGGCTATTTCTTCATATTTTGCTTTATTTAGCAACTGTCATCACAATCCATACACACATAAGTACACACACACACACACACACACACACACACACACACACACACATATACATATACAATATACATACATGTTTGTATTAGACAATATGTAAAAGACTTAGGACTAAAAGCACTGGTATAATTTTAGTTATGTATTTTCTCCATGGAAATTCTGAATCTTAATGCATTTTAGAAACCTTAACTTCAAGATTCACAACAAAATATCAAGAAAATAAATGAAGTTTTATCTTGCATGTCTTCTTAGAGTGGTTAACAAATTTATTTCTCATGCTAGTAAAATAGTAGACATTTTTATAGAAAACACTGTGGGATTTTATGATAAATTGAATGTTTTCCTGAGATACATAACTGGTATCTAATTTATGAGATCTGGGAAAATTATAAGCCTAAAGCAAACTCTAGAAGGCTTTGAACCCAGAAGAAGGAGAGGTTATTATTTCTTAATTCTCTCAAACTGTCGAGTATTGGGTTCAATGGAATCAATTTACACATCTTCACTGAAATTGCTGGCTTTGTGCCAAAATTTGAAACCAAAGGTAGCGAGATTGCAGAATCATTACTGCACCTGGATGAATGCTTAGCAGCATTGCTTCTGACTTTATGTTCTGAGTTCAAATGCCATTGAGGTTGACTTAGCTATTTATCCTTTTGGGGTAAAAAAAAAAGTACCAACTGAGCACTAGGGGTGATGTAATCAACTAGCCCTCAAATTTCAGGCCTTGTGTCTACAGTAGAAAGGGTTATTTCTTAAATCCCTGCAATGTCATAACATGATCCAAAACTTTAAAGATTGGAAACAAAAACGCATAATAAATCGTAGGTGTTAATCACAAGCGAGTATGATTAGACAGCAGCATGTACCATGTTTTTATTAACTGTTCTAGTTGCCTAATGTAATCATGAGCAGTCAGTCAACCTCCTGGCCCTTTCATCCATCACTCAATAGAGCATTGAGAATGTGACAGATGATGTGGGAGAGAGAGAGAGAGAGAGAGAGAGAGAGAGAGAGAGAGAGAGAGAGAGAGAGAGAGAGAGAGAGAGAGAGAGAGAGAGAGAGAGAGAGAGCTGCACCAAACCCCTGGCTGGCATTCATTTGCTGTGGAGAGAAATTAAATGCTTTACTCAAGAATAAAACACATGGTGCAACTCAGGAGTCGATTCCACGATATCAGCCATTGTTGTCAACATCGTGGAGGCCCAATGACCCAGTGATTAAGGCAGTAGACTCATGGTCGTAGGATCGTAGTTTCGATTCTCAGACTGGGCATTGCAAGTGTTTATTGAGCGAAAACTCCTAAAGCTCCATGAGGCTCCGGCAGGGGATGGTGGCAAATCCTGCTGTACTCTTTCCCCACAACATCTTCTCACTCTTTCTTCCTGTTTCTGTTGTAACTGTATTTCAAAGGGGCCAGCCTTGTCGCACCCTGTGTCACGCTGAATCTCTCCGAGAACTACATTAAGGGTACAAGTGTCTGTGGAGTGCTCAGCCAGCTTGCATGTTAATTTCACGAGCAGCCTTTTCCATTAATCAGATCAACTGGAACCCTCGACGTCGTAACCAACAGAGTGCCACTTTGTCAACATAATTTTCTTTCGTTCTTCCACTCATACAAAAACCAAGGACCAAGAACACATGAAATCCTCACCCTTCATGTCAATCATTCTCTTTCCTGTATCGATTAGTTAGTCAATGCAAACCTATCACCTGTTTTCTTCGATTCACAATTGTACCCTACATTCATTTGCCTTTGGTCATCACTATACTTTCCACTTAAACTGATGAATTACCAATTACCAATTACTGTGATGATATTCTGACCATATCGCATGAGGAGTTTTTAGGCGGGCAATTTAAACTGGTCATGTGCATACGTGCATATATATGTATGTATACGTTCGTATATATAAGTATATCGTATGTTGTATATATAAATATTTGTATTTATGTGCTTTTTTGAGTGTATTCCACTGATGAAGGCACAGCATTTCTTATGCAGAGCCAGAAATCCGGGATCTGGAATTATCCAGTAATTTTTTTGTTAGTTTATTTTGTCTCTTTGTCTTCTCACCTGGTGCTGTATGAACATTTAATGTGGTTTTAGAGTCAAATTCTGACTGCTATTTCAAGCATGGTGGTATCTCTTAGATATCCTAAATTATAATTTAAAATAATCATTACCTTTGATGGTTTTTATTCCCATGCTGGCCACTTGATAAAATCGGAATTTAAATATCGATCTTATCCTTATATAT
>NC_068985.1:87252819-87253433 GCF_001194135.2 Octopus bimaculoides
TATATATATATATATATATATATATATATATATGTATGTATGTATATATACACAGGTATATATACACATCTAGTTACATACATATATGTATGCACACATACAACACATATATATATATATATGTATATGTGTGTAATGGCTTGTACTTGTATATATATTTATATATACATGTATATACGTGCATATATTTAGACAAACATGCATTTCCTTATAATAAAGTTAACTTAAATCTTTTATTCATGATTTCAATAGCAGCTAAATAGTTTGTCATACTCAATAATTTCACCATAGAATTTATTACTATGATGACTACAACATCAATAACAAGATGAAGTGGGGGAAAAAAAGATAAAACTTTGTAAGGAAGAGGGAGGAAAGAGAACCATAGAGTGTTCTTGTGAAAAATTGCATTTTAGGAATCTTGGAGGAAGACATATACTTGTAGCTAAAACCTGTGATTTATTTCCCCTACTGGAGCTCTCTAACAACTATATTTCACTGCCAGTAGTATTTTATGTACATGGAGTGAACCCCTTACCTCAACAACGCACATATACATAAAACACACATACATGTATGCATACATCGTAAATATATATATATATATATATATA
>NC_068985.1:87254278-87260460 GCF_001194135.2 Octopus bimaculoides
ATATATTTGTGTGTATGTACATTTACACGCACAGACACACACGCACATACACACACATATACATACATATACCTGAAGGTATGTGGCCATGTGGTTAAGACATTGGGATCACAACTGTAAGTTTACGAGTCCAACATCTGGACAAAGTGTTACATATTGTCTTTCAGCTCAGTCCCTAATTTTACATTGCTACAGAATACTCAGCCAAAAATGAGTGCCAGCTTTCTGCTCATCACTTCTCTGTCTCCAGCTCCCACATCGTTATTCTTCCATCAGGATAAGAGTAGGAAAACTGAAGAGGACTCCATTGTCTTCCTGTGACTACAAAGGAACTTAAAACGATTCATGAAAGCACAATATATTTTATCAGGTCATACTCACTTACAAGCAATGGCTGTGTTTTCTAGTTTTGGTTTTCGTACCAGATTTTGCTAATATGGCAACCTATTTCTCAATCATGCAGCCTGTGGAAATTTAACTAAAACTGAGAAGAAATTTAACTAAAACTGGGAACATTAAATTAAACTTAGACACATAAATCAGAAAATTAAACCGTAAATAACGATACAAATATGTGTGAGTCAAGGATAGTAATAAATGAAGAAAAGTATACAGTAGAAGAGCCAGACTAATATTACAGACCATACACAATGCAAGAAATAATATAGTAAGTATAGGTATACTAAGCATCCAGTTTATACTCTAAAGCTAGGCATATCAAACTGGAAGATGAGTGAATTAAAAGGCTCAGATAAAAACCTTCCAAAGTTGTGATCCTCAAATCAATACTAATAAAATATATCTATTCTACTCGCAAAAATAAAAAAGGGTGGTTGGCACAAATAGAAAATTATTACAAAATGCCAAAAGCAGAAGATAATTATTACAAAATGGCATGACTTAAACAAAACACTTTTCATTCTGTATACAGGAAGTAATAAAGAACAAGCATGAAAGGAATTTAACTGAATATTTAGACAGAAAAAAAATAAGAGTTGAATGGAAAAATTGAAAGAGGATTTAAAACACTTTTACTTATATTAGTTTCAGTCATCTGACTGCGGCCATACTGAAGCATATTGAAAATATTGGAGAAAATATTTACTCTATGACCAATGTTTTTGCAAAACATAACAGCGAATATGAAAGCCAAAGAGAAAGGAAATAGTGGACCAAAAATTCTGGGCTAAAAGTAGAAACGGATTTGAATAGAAAACAAAAACCAACAACCAGATATAAATAACTTCAAGACCAAAATAGTGACAGGAGATACTAACAACAATTACAGTCTGTGCATTGTATAATCTGACAGTTGATCCCAATGTCTACGAGAGTCCAGTTCTTGCCAAGTCTGAATATATTCACACGCATGGTGATATTGCCAGCTAAATCCACTGGGCAGTTTTCCATAAGTTAACCAGGAAGAAGTTGAATAAAAATGTATGAAATGAAATGCATGACAATGGTCTGGTTCTAATCATTGGCATCACAGAAGAAGGGAAAGAAATAACCCAAAGATCCCTATCAGAACCAATGTCTCTGCTATGATACTTGAATTTCTCTTGTCCATTTAATGCAGCACCACCCTGGGTGCAACCAAATTGCCCATGAACCCTTCGTCTTAAATAACCACCACTTTCACATTACTTTCTCTGGTTAAAATAGCATCATTCTTATCCGCACAGGTCAAATCCTCCTTGGTTTGTCTTTGCCTTTCAAAGTTATATGAAAGCTTTCTCAATTTTGTTCAATACAAAATATAAAATCTTGTATTCCACTCTACTAGTAGTAATAGCAAAAAGGTACTTACCGTAAGTCTCCAGTGTTTTATTTTGCCTTGTTTTGTTCATATCCAACACTTTCATTCAAACTTCAAAGCAAAAAGCCAAAAGGAAAAGACATTACCATCGTTATTGTTATTGTTGTTGCTGTTGTCGGGTTTTCCATTAGAATATACATCGTTCCTGTAATTCAGACTGGTTGGCGTTAGGAAGGGCATCCAGCTGTAGAAACACTGCGACATCAGATTGAAGCCTGGTGCAGCCTCCTGGTTTCTCAGACCCCAGTCGAACCGTGCAACCCATGCCAGCATGGAAAACGGACGTTAAACGACTACGGCGACGACTATGACGTTGATGTTTGTATAACTTCGACATTTCTATGCTTTGATATTGCGACTGCAAAGTTTTAATCTCTGACTGTTAAGTTGCCATGTTTTCTGGGTTGCAACAATTTGTCGAGTGAATTCCGTCTTAGGACTGCAGTTAACGTAACCTCTCACTAGCACAGAAGTGAATATTTTATAAAACCAACTTTTGCAAACTGATAATTGCCCGAAATATATATTTTTAGACAGAATCTTTAACAATGACGTTCATTAGCTTAAAATATAACTATACCAACATTAATAATGATGATGATGCTGATGAAGATGATGATGATGATGATGATAATGATAATGAAGTATTAATAATATGTATGCCAAGTAGTGAAATGATGAAGTCGATTGAATGTGTATCTGGATATAAATACCTGGGAATACTTGAGGCAGATGGAATTAAGCACAATGATATGAAAGAAAAGACAAAGAGAGAGCACCTGCGGTGAGTGAGGAAAATATTGGATTCAAAACTGACTGCCAGAAACATAATTTTGGCAATAAGCTCACGTGCAGTCACAGGAGTTCGGTATGGTGCTGAGATTCTGAAATGGACAGAGGATGAGCTAGAAGAGTTGAATAGGAATTCATGAAAGTTCTTGATGATGCATGGAGCCCATCGTCTACGTGCAAACACTGATTGCCTATACATGAAGGGAGTAACTTGAGAAAGGGGACTGATAAGTGTGGAAGACTGTGTACTATAAAAACTAGACAGAAGAACTAGGAAGGAATTCAATATGAATAGAGGACTCCACCCAAGGGCAGGAGTAGCAAGATTGTAGCTACCTAGAAAGGAAGATGAAAGAGGTATAATATCAGTAGAAGACTGCGTAGAGTTAGCTAGAGTAGATATAAACTCCTGTGTAGGTAATAGTGAAGAGTGTTTATTAAAATCTGCTAGAGTCACGGCAAGACATAGGGAAACCTAAAAAGGAGGTAATTTGATAAATAGTTTATCTATTTTAATTTTATGAAATGGAATCTATTAATAAACTGATTTGAAGTTTGGAGAGAAAAACTAAAACATAATGACTGCATGTAGAGTACACCACCCAAAATTTGTTATAAAAAGATTGTATCTACTAAAGTTACACGGCAGTAGAGGGTACCATATACAACTACAAAAATATTACAAAATAGTTAGAAAAAAACCCAACTGAAAACGGATACAAATAACCCAGAGAATAGAAAATCGAGGCTGGTGATTACTTGACTGAAGTGCTGGAACAAATCCTTCAATGCATAAAACCAGTAAAAGAATGTAATGAAGCAGAATATATCATTAATTATAATGATTAGCAATCTCTGTGTCTGCTTAGTCTTAACCAAGAAACAATTCAGCTAGGACCATAACAAGGTTTCCATACATTGTGCAAACATTGTAAAATGCCAGCCCTTACGCCATAAATATAATTGTTGTATCTCAAAGAATAATGAGAGAAACATTGTCTAAGATGCATCAAACTACACAGACAAGGAGATTTGGGCTAATGAAGTAGATATTGTTGCAAAATGGACACCACTAAAATTGCAGCTGATTCCTAATTTAAGAGTCATTCCTAACAGACGATTGTGTATCTTGAAAAAGGAAACGATAAACTATCCAAATATAAAGATTAAGAAGTAGAGATAATCAGGCAATCCATAAAATTACAAGCAGGGATGATTAAAAAGTATGTAGACAAATATGTAACTGAAATTGTAGGATTTACAGATCAACAAAATGTTGGAAATGCACACACGTTATATGGACCACTTTCTAGAAAGTAGATGCATGTTATATTGAAAAAGTAAACAACAAAATTATAAGACAAGCATTTAATAGAGTCTTCTTTAAGATAGCTTAATAGGACTTGCTTGCTATTTTGAAGTCAGAACTTCATAAACTTATTAAATAGTGATATTAATATAAACTAAGGCGGTGAGTTGGCAGAATCGGTACTGCATGGTCCAAATGCTTCAGGGCATTTTGTCTGTCTTTACGTTCTGAGTTCAAATTCCACCGAGAGTGACTGTCTTTCAGCATTTTACAATCGATGAAATAAGCACCAGTTGAAGATTGGGGTTAATGAAATCGATTTTATTCCACCCACGAAATTGCTGGCCTTGGGCCAAAATTTAAAACTAATATTAACATAAACTAATATTTATATAATCTGTTATGACATGATTCTTTTTCCCAATTTCTATTACATTGTTCAAGCAACTGTAATGCTTGAAGCTGTTATATTTTATTATTAGAGATAAGAAAGATATTAACCTCTAAGACCTTTCTAATTATATAGCTTTGTGCTAATTACTATATTATAAAAGCACTAGTTTCTGTTTTTACGACACTAGTATATATTTAATACAGAACATAAAGTGAACTTTAGCATTTTGTTTTATATCTGTAGGCTGTTTTGAGTGTTGGGGGTGTAGGGGGCGTGGAAGTGGTATGTCCATGATGGTGGTGGCAGGGGGTTAATTACTGTTGGGTGGGTGTGCACGTAAGATGTGTTGATGGGTGGATTAATTTGTTTTCAGACATGGAAAAAAGAAATACAAAGCAAGAAGGAAGAAGAAAGATAATTACTCTATGTATGTATGTATGCATGCATGTATGTATGCATGCATGTATGTATGCATGCATGTATGTATGTATGTATGTATGTATGTATGTACGTATCAATCTATCGATCTATGTATAGAACTGGCTCTGTCTCATATATACATATATACATACATACACACATGCACGCATACATATACACATATACACATAACAGGAATGGAAACAGGCACACATGATAATAACACAAGACAAATATTATAAGCGAAAACTAAACTATCATCAGCTGTTTCACCAGGGATTGCTACAGTTTTGATGACTCAGACAAACCTACGTAGCTTAGGAGCATCAGCATCAGTAAGAACGGTTGTTAGGCAAAATGTACTATTTCTCTCTCCTTCACTGTATGTGTATGTGTGTATGTATATGTGTGTGTGTGTGTGTGTGTGCGTGTGTGCGCATGCATATATATGCACATAGACATAGATATAAATTAAATATATATAGATATATGCAAGCACAAACACACGCACAAACACACACACACATCTATACATATATAGACAGAACGAAATATAAGAAAAAATAAAAAAATAAAAACGGTTATGTTGTAAATTAGAACTTAAAGCAAACTAGATAGAATGCTTATTATCTCATGTAGTGGTCCTGAAAACATTAATTAAAAATTAACTCTGGTAGCTTAATTAACATTTAACTACAAAAAGGCAATCCCCCACAGATTGCGTTCCGTATGAAATATAGTATGACAGTAACTTGGACATATGTGCTCAATGATTTAACAACTTGTAACGATTCTTTTTTTTTATCAGTTACAGTATCGTTCCCACGATGTGTTGCAGTTAACTCTCTATATACAGCAGTAAGCGTGCCATTGTAACCACTTCATGTAAGGTTAAACAGGTCGTGAGAATTAGATAAACTGGGAAAGGTTTTTATCGTTCTGTACTTTGTGGTAAGCATAGATGACATATGAAGTAATGTGAATATGATAATTTTGAAAGAGGAAAATTGCACACAAATTTCTGTTCAATATCAGATGCTTGTTTGCAAAAAATTTTCCATTTGTATGTATGTTTGTATGTATATTATATATATATATATATATATGTATGTATGTCATTGTTCAGTTTTATTTCAAGATTTGTTGCCAATAGAGAAATGACCCTTCATCAGGTGTCGGCTGTCCATCTACTCTTCATTTCGAGCATTCAACGACAATATGAGTCTTCAAAGACAGTTGCTCCAATGAAGTTTTAAATAAAATTGAGGATTTATGGACGGTCAAAGCTAGTAACAAAAAATGAGGTATTTCACTCGTTTTCCCTCGTCTGTTTACGTATTTTTTTAATTTGCACACTTGACGTCCTGTACCCGTATATGCATCCATGTATGCATGTATGTATGTATGTATGTGTGAGTATATATATATATATATATATATATATATAT
>NC_068985.1:87262424-87266896 GCF_001194135.2 Octopus bimaculoides
AGAGAGAGAGAGAGAGAGAGAGAGAGAGAGAGAGAGAGAGAGAGAGAGAGAGAGAGAGAGAGACAACATGCATAGCAAGCAGCCAGTAAATTGGCCATTTAGAAACGTTCTCTAAAGTAATGTCAAACTGTATTTTCTTTAATTAAGTTTTAAGGCTAATGTACTGAAATCCATATGAAAAAAAAAAACAATAAATAAATGAATAATTTTTACTTACAATATTCAGTACATCAGCCTTTAAACTTAATTAAGACAAATTCATGCCTTTGACCTGTTTTAGTTCTCCCCTCAGCTGTTTTATTATTATTTATTTTGTTTTGGTGAATAAGCAGAGAGTATTTGATTGTTTTCACTGAGTGAACTTTACAAAGCAGGCAGTTTAAGAACTAGTTAGATAATTTGTTAGTTTTCTCAGTGCTGTTCTGTTTCATGCTGATGATGATGATGACTGCGATTAAGGGAATAGTTTTTTTGAAACTAAAAATGTCAGAATATAACATCAAGAGCTTACCTTGTTTTTTTTTTAAAATTGAGAAGTTTGCTGTTTGTAAACAGTTATATAAAATGTTTAGAGTTCCCTTTCACTCACTAATGTTGCTTCATTTCAATGTTTTAATTGGGAAGGATGTCAGTGCTTATGAACTCTAAGAAGGTGCCTGAGACTGGTGGGATATGGGAACACAATATCCAGAAACTAGGTATTTGGCCAGAATCCTTGTATCATAGTGCATTCTGTTAGAAACATCTAAGTTACAAGTCAGAGGTGTTAACTCGTTTCATAGCAAACCACTCACTGCCACTCATGGATTCATTCTACAGACTTTCTGTTTCCAATTATATAAATGAAATCTTTCAATTAAAATTTCCTGCTCATTTATGTTCCAAGCATCATCTTAATGATGTTGAAGTCATCACCTGTTTAATAAGAGCTGATGTAAATGTTGGTCGGTTGGCTGTTTGATTTCTCCAGTCATGGTTCCATGGTATAGAGAAAGGATGAACAAAAGAGAGAGAGAGGCAGAAGAGATGAACATAAGAGGGGAAGTATGAGTGTCTTATAACTTCTTGAAAAGTACACATCTTTTTCCTAAAATTTAGTAGAGCTAGATTTTCACTGGAATAGATTAGGATTATGTTAATGAAATTTCAAAATGATAACATGTTTATAGCAAATATACAAATGAGAAATTTGTTTTACTTAATTCTATTTAAATGTAATGAATATTTTTCTTCTAAAGATTACTTATTCATTTCATCATTTTGTATTGCTTGAGAAATTTGATAGAAGTTAAATAATATATATTGTATTTATGTCATAGTTTCTGTTATTGCCCATGGCTGGAAAAGCATAGTTCCAAAGTTACCAACATTGGTTGACACTCTAGTCTTACTATATTCTTCACGAATTTCAAAATTATTTTAGATAAAGATGGTGGCTGTTTACATTCTGATTTGAAGCCCACCAAAATGAACTTTGCTTTCCACTATTTTGGAATCTATAAATAAAGTACTAACTTAAGTACTGTACTTGATAACATTAGCTGTCTCCCACCCTAACATTCTGGGTACAGGTGGTGAGCTAGCAGAATTGTCAGCAAGCTGAACAAAACACTTTGCTGCGTTTTGAGTTCAAATTCTGTTGAGGTCAACATTGCCTTTCATCCTTTTGGGGTCGATAAAATAAGCACTACCAATTGAACACTTGGGGGTCGATGTAACTGACTTAAATTCTTCCCAGAATTGCTGGCCTTGTGTCAAAATGTGAAACCAATTTGGCTTCTAGTTATTTATATTTTGAGTTCAAACTCACCCAAATCTCAGGAGCCTTTCACAAGCTACAAAGGAGACAAGAAAGGTTGCCACAAAAGTGTTGGAAGATGATAAAAAAAGATGAGAGGATGAATTGTGCAGCAAGAATGTGCATTGAGTTTCTTAGAAAGATCTGGTAGAAGAAAGCATGTGTTGAGTGGGAGTTTTGTCAGTTGCATTGATGGGTGGCTCTGGATAAGTTTGGTGTTGCAGTGGAAGGGGGTGAAATACCTACAGAGCTTCTTCAGTGCCTGATGAGACTTTGTCTCCTGTGTTTTGTGACAGAGTACAGCAACACCCTCATCACACAAAGTGCTTCTTGATGGTGAGTATGTTGTGGTCCCATTTGTCTTACTAGATTTTCCACAGTTTGTCTAATTGAAAGAACTGCAGTCCTGGATCAAGCATAGACCAAAACGGGGTACTTGGGGTGTTACCAAGCACTCACATATCTCTGCTAGTCAGGAAAGGGGTTGGTAGAAGTATTTCCTTGAAGTCCTATAGGTGATTAGTGGTGGGCAAGGGTGGAAATGTCCTCAAGAAATCTCTGGGCATCAGGGGAGATCAATTGGCTAGTGGTTTCCAGAGAAGCTTTGGACTGGGGACTATGGAAGATTTCCTGAAATCCCTGGCTTGGAAGAGCTACCAGGGGTATCTGCCAGTCCAAGATAAACTCTAAATGCACAGAAGTGCTGTCAGAGGGCTTGTCGAAGATGTATGTCTTAGTGATGGAACCATTCTGCATGCAACCATTCAGTGTTCAGAAATTGCTGATTGTGGAGATTTGTTGAAGAGTAGTTGCCACATGTTGGGCAGATCTGGCTGATGGCTAAGTCCATTGTGATATTTATCAAGCTGCCTTCCTTTCACTAGGAAGTGCAAGCAGTTTTCTTCTGTCTAGTGGATTCAACAAAAGAGTTAGTGTAGTGGATGAGATTGAAACGAGTGAGGATAGATACTTTTTTCTTTCTTAAGCCCTCATTAACATTTTCATGCTCCAGTTGAAAAGTAAAGAGGGGATGGGGAGCGAACTGCCATCCTCCACCTTTGTTAACAGCTGGATGAATGTAGCAAAGATGGGGAGTGAATGGGCGTGCTTTAAGCATGCACATGTAGACTGGAAGAAATGAAAAGGAGAGGGATGCCTGTCTGAGATGCCCTTGGTGATCAGGGTGTCCAGGATGTATGGGGTTCCTTAGTTGCCCCTGACTGTTTCTCAACTTTTTACAGGAATTTCTTATTGTTTAATATTCTATTCTAAATTGCTGTTGTTTACACTTGTTCTATGTAAACACCTACATTAATTGTTGACTGTTCTTGTAATGTCACCTCTCATCTACACTCTTGTGGCTAAAAAGCAAAACGTTATCATCATCATTATAATCATGATCATGATCATTATTATTATTATTATTAATATTATTATTATTATTATTATTATTATTATTATTATTATTATTATTAGCTTTGCTTCTTTTGTTTCCATTTCTTGCTGAGTGTCTTCCAAACACCTAGGGCAAAAATGTCACTGTATACATTGATAGGTGATTAAAACACACACACCATATTGTTCATTAACAAAGTCAAGTTATTTGAAAAAAAAAAAAGAAAAAACATGAAGTAAAAATGGAAAAGAAAGAGTAAGAAAAACAAAATGAAAAGTGAAAAAAGAATAAGTTATAATCATCATCATCATCATTATTATTGTTGCTGTTATTGTTGTTGTTATTATTATTGTCATCATCATTATTATTATTGTTGTTAATATTATTAGTCATTATTATTATTATCATCATTATAATAATAATAATAATAATTATTATTATTATTATTATTATTATCATTATTATTACCGTCATTATAATAACTGTTATTATTATTGTTGTTGTTGTTGTTATTATTATTATTATTATTATTATTATTATTATTATTATTATTATTATTATTACTATGTCTAAGGAAATATAAAGGGATCATCTTCAGTGGCTGTTCCTTTAGAAAAATATTTTTGGATTTGTAGAACGTTCAGAGTATTTGTGGATTTTAGCTATCTAGAAAAAAACAAAAACAAAAAAAAGACAAGCAGAATTCATGTTTGAATAAAAATATTAAAAAAATATAGCTTCTTACTATTAGTAAAGCTGTTGATGCCAACATTATCACCACCACCACCACCACCACCACCACCCACCACCATTGATATTATACTTATTCTTGTTATCTTTATTATTGTAATTACCAGCTTCAACATTATTGCCTATAGTAGAAAAAATTATTGTCATCATTATCATAATCTTCATCATCATCATCACCATCACTACTACTACTACTACTACTACTATTATTATTATTATTATTATTATTATTATTATTATTATTATTATTACATATAATTTATAATTTATATTCACAGCAGCTGATTTTGAAAATTTTAATTAAGGTGTGTAGAATATGAAATTGGATGAACTGTGTGAGTATAGAAAAATTCAATGAAGTTAGAAACCTATGTCACACACAGTTCAAATGAAAACATCCAAATACAACGATCCAGTGCAATTTTAAATATCTCAATGTTATGAGATGTGTGTGACCCTAGAGTTACACAGGCATGAATAGGTTATGCATGCACATATAACAAGTATATATGTGAGTATGGACATATA
>NC_068985.1:87266906-87267685 GCF_001194135.2 Octopus bimaculoides
AAACTGGCAATATGACCATCCCCAAGTACAACAATACATATATATATATAAAACCAAATGCATATATACATAACACATACATGCACATATACAAACACATTTAGATACCTAAGCTCATCATTCATACATACATACCCATATATATACATACATACTCGCATATACATGTATATTGATTTCCTCTGGTGTATTTATTAGCAATATATTTTGAAAATATCATTAGCAGTTTTTTCACAGAGGTGATAAACGAAAAATCTCTTCAAAATCATATAATTCATATTGATATATCTATTTAATAACACACACATACGCACACACACACAAACACACACATTCACACAATCACGCATACACAATATTCTTTTGCTTGTTTTAGTAATTTGACTGCATCCATGCTGAGCAAATGGACCCCAGGACTTATTTTTTGTAAGCCTATAGCTCTCTTTTTCTCAAACCACTAAGTTATGGGGAAGTAAACACACCAGCATCGGTTGTCAAGCGATGTTGGACGGACAAACACACTCACACACACATACACACACATGCACACTCACATACACACACATACATATATATATATATACACACACACACATACGTATATATATATATGGGTGTGTGTATATATATATATATATATAGTTTTAGGGAAAATAACCAAGTTTCAAGAACTCATCGATGAAAATCCACTATCACATATAGAAAAATTAACAATTAAAAGCACAATAAATGAGTATAATATAAAGCAAAGTAAATATCATAAGATAAATATAATAAAA
>NC_068985.1:87275977-87280427 GCF_001194135.2 Octopus bimaculoides
GGGCCGGTAGTTCCCAGCCTCTGCTCTGCTTCCACCTTTATGGATAGGACATATGGTGCCTTCCTTCAGCTCTTTGGGAAGTTTACCATTTGCAAGGAAACTCTGGAAGAGTATCCGGAGTGGTCCTGCTAGTTCTTGTTTACACGACTTTAAGAGGACAGCTGGGAAACCATCGGGGCCAGTTGCCGAATTTGAGCTCATTTCATTTATGGCAGCTATCACATCTTCCTCTTCAATATATACGACAGGCTTTTTTTTAGTTTCCATCTACCAAATCCATTCACAAGGCTTTGGTCACTCTGAGATTTTAGTGGAAGGCACTTGCACAAGATGCTATATGAAGGGATGGAAGCCAAAACCATGTTGTTGAGAAGCAAGCTTTTTACCACACAACCACATTCTGTAAATCCAGACTCTTCTTAGCTTTTAATGCTTTTGCCAAAATATGAAGAAAACAGCAAATGAAAACCGTCCCCTTTCAATGCTGCTCCTTCACTATTCTCAAAGACAACATATTCAGCATATTTCCTGCCATGACAATAAAGCATGTATCTGACTCACTGTGATAAAATGGTTTTTAATACAGACACAGCACCATAGATTTTGGCACATGGGTCAGTTGATTACATCCATTGCAACACTGGACTAGTGCTTTGTTGACTTCAGAAGTGGGAAGGCGAAAAACCCCAGAAAAACCAAACTTTGCAGGATTTGAACCTAAAACATAAAGGGCCATAGCAAATAGTGCAATGCTCTTTTGCAATACACTGCAGATGCTCTCAATCCACCACTTCATCTTGCTCTGATACAGTAACCACTCAAAATCTTCGTTTTCTAGTCTAGAAATTGACATGAAATAGTTTCCCTATGTTTAGAAGAATTCAAGAGCATCGAAAACCAAAAAAAAAAATCACGAATACCTTAGTTTTATGAGAATTAGTGTCAAACTGAGGATAAATGGATTAATTGCATGGATTATAGGCTGGCAGGCTATAATCCTCTCAAAAAATTTGACCAGTGTGGATTACAGTTTGTCATATAATTAAATCCTTATCTACCTTATTTGCTCCATTTAAATCAACATCTCCTATACTCTCAGACCAAACTATAAAATATAGTTATAACTTTTAGTCTCCGTACAAATCAATTTTAAACGTTGTCTAGTTTGTGATTTGGTACATTTTCAGTCTTCTGTGAAAACATGCCTGGCTAGAGGGAAGTATTACCTTGCTTGGAAACAGATGAGGGTTGGTTACAGAAAAGCTGTCTCTTATTGTTGTCATTGTTGTCATTATCGTTATTGTCATCATTAACATCATCATCATTATCATCAGCATCATTGCTTTAACATTCATTTTTTTTTTCTTGCTTGCATGGGCCAGAGAAAATTTGCTGAGGCCTATGTTCTTGAGTCGGGTGATTTCCCTTATACCAAGTCTTACCTTTTCCAAACAAAAGAATATTTCACCATGACTAGACATTTCTTCACAAAGGATAGCAAATTAAAAAAATCTGTCAGTATGATGGTAATGCTTGATTACAACATCACACAATGTCAATAGTCCAGTCCTGTCCTCCCTGCCCTGCCAATTGCTGTCCTGTTGCCCCACCCTCACTGCACCCGCCATCCTTATTTTTTTGCATTCACATCAACTCAGGCACCTTTGGTAATTTTCTGCCATCATATTTACATACTTGTTCCTGTGCCTTGGGAGTGTGCTCAAACACATCACCACCTCCTCTCTCACTCCCTCTCACCTTTGCTCTCTTTCACTCTCACTCTCCTCCACTCTTGCTCTCTCTCTCTCTCTCTCTCTCTCTCTCTCTCTAACTCCGTCTGACTAGGGTAACCATGTGCCTGCTGTATAGCAAGGCACCCGTTTCTGTCCCTCTCTTCATACTCTAATCTCTCATCGTCTGGCACAAAGCCACCTCCTCCAACACTCTCCCCACCCTCATATCAAATATTCTTTGCCTTGCAACGTTCCTGGTGACCTTACCAGTGCTGGTGCCACATAAAAAGCACATAACCCATTCTGTAAAGGGGTTGAAATTAAGGAGGGCATGCAACCATTAAAACCTTGCTAAAACAGATCTTGTTGGATTTGGTTCCACATGAAAAGCACCCTGCTCAGTCTGTAGATTGGCTGATGTTGTGATGGGCATCCATCCGTAAAAGCATGCCAAAGCAGCCTGTGGAGCTTGGCACAGTCCTCTGGCTTGCCAGTTCCTGTCAAACAACGTCTAACCCATGCCAGCATGGAAGTCAGACGTTAAATAATGATGATAATGATGATGGTGTATACACACACAAATGCTGATAATGAGCTTCTTTCTGTTTCTATTTCTGAAACACAATCTCAAGGATTTAGTTGGTACAGGATTATAGCAAAAAAACACTTCCCCAAGGCGCCATGTAGTGGGATTTAACTCAAAACATGTTTGGGAAGCAAGGTTATTTATCACAAAACCATACCAGCATCCCCTGCATCAGATCATGGAAAGAAAATTAAATAAAACACTTTCATTTAGCAAATTCTATCTGACCGTTGCAAGCATGGAAAAGTTTCATTGATAGCATCAAATAAAACCAAAACCATTTCGGAACTGCTTCCTGCACTTTCTGAAATAATTAAATTATTATTTCAGACTTGTACTTTGCTGGGAAGCAAACATTCTCACTATATACACATGCTTGCACCAATGTGTGTGTGTGTGTGTGTGTGTGTGTGTGTGTGTGTGTGTGTGTGTGTGTGTGTGTGTGTGTGTGTGTGTCTGTGTGTCTGTGTGTGTGTACATATACATACTAACACTCATGTATATGTATGTATATATTTATATGTGTGTATATATATATAAACACGCGCGCACACACACACACATGCGCACACACACGCACGCACGCACACACACATATATATATACATACATACATATATACATATATATATATATGTATATATATATATATATATATATATATATATATTTGTATTAATAAATGCACTGTTCTTTTCTTCATATGCCAAATATTTCCTTAATATTCCATAAATTCTCTCTGTAATATTAGCAGCCAGTTATCTTTCATGTCGTCCTTAAATATTACCCTATATAAAGTTATCATTCTTGCAAATTAGTTTCTCGTTTTTTTTTCTTATTTATACTTGTTTTTCTTTTTCCCAAATCTATTATAAATATCAAAAAGAAAGCTGATATGACAATGTTTCCACAAGAAATGCCTTCCTTTTTCTCTTTCTTCACACATGGATATATATCTCTGTAAAATTCCTAATAACACTAGTAATTGGGTAGGAAGCCAAATTATTTAAACCATCTCATTATATTTTGATTATTAATGCTTTCTTGTCTTATCATCAACATAACACAGTAATTTAATCAACTCATTGTAAAAGCAGCAAATTGGGAAAGACAGAAAACAATGTTTTCTAAATTTAAACTAAATTTTCTTTGACAGTGAAAAGACTGTGATTTAGGTAAACAACATTGTTAATCACAGTTAATCACAAACTCAGTCTCCAGATTTAGAAATAGCTTTACTTTTTTGTTTTTTTTTCTTTACTTTTATACATCTTACATCTTTGATACAAAATTCCTTCTCTCTCACTCTCTCTCTCTCTCTCTCTCTCTCTCTCTCTCTCTCTCTCTCTTCTTTTATATTTCTATGGCTGTATCCATCTATTTATTTTATAATCTCGTCTTTTCCTTGTCCTCTTATGGCTTTGTATTCTCTCTTTGAATATTTCTTCCAATTTTCAAGATTTCTATGAAGAGCAGTTCCATTTGATTGTACCATTCTCTTGCAAAGTAACCAACTGCTATGCTGCCATGGTGCTAAAGAAAATACTGGCATATGTCAAAATTGATTTAAAAAGATGGTTAAAAAGGAAAAAAAAACAAAACAAAAAAAAAACTGTTATTTCTACTTAACTCTTCAATTGTATGAGAATAGTCAAAGCTTTGCACTTTTAAATCTGAAGAATTATTTTCAATTCTTTTACAACAGCTACTTCTTTACCATATTCTATTTACTGATCATTATCATCAATCAAATTATTGCATTGGTATGGCCACAGCATGAAGTGGGGTAACCATCAATACTTTTGATAAATACATACATACATACGTATTTACATACATGCATACATACATACATACATACATACATACATAAATACATACATACATACATACATGCATACATACATACATACATGTTTACATACATACATAGATGCATACATACATACATACATACATACATAAATACATACATACATACATAGTTGCTTACATGCATGTATGCATATATATATATATATATATATATATATATATATAAGCCAGTATGCTCCGTTGGATGTGTAATGTCAATGTGAATACCCGTCAGAGTGTAAGTATCTTGAGAGAAAAGCTGAACATTAGAAGCATC
>NC_068985.1:87280729-87282202 GCF_001194135.2 Octopus bimaculoides
ACATAAAAGACACCATTTCGAGCGTGGCCATTGCCAGTATCGCCTGACTGGCCTTCGAGCAGGTGACACGTAAAAGCACCTACTACACTCTCTGAGTGGTTGGCGTTAGGAAGGGCATCCAGCTGTAGAAACGCTGCCAAATTTAGATTGGAGCCTGGTGTTGCCATCTGGTTTCACCAGTCCTCAGTCAAGTTGTCCAACCCATGCTAGCATGGAAAGTGGACGTTAAACGATGATGATGATGATGATGATGATATATATATATATATATATATATATACACACATACATATGTATTTATATATATCTTTTACTGTCTCCTTGTTTCAGTCATTAGACTGTGGCCATGCTGGGGCGCAGCCTTAAAAGACTTTTAGTTGAATGAATCGACCCATGCATTCTATTTTTTAAGCCTGGTACTTATTCTCACCATCACTTTTGCCAAATAGCTAAATTACTGGGATGCAAACAAACCAACACCAGTTGTCAAGTTGTTGTTGGGGACGAACACAGACCTAAAGACACACACATACTTCATTTCACATTGCACCACTCCATTCTGCTATAAATTGGTAACCCTGTGACTGAATAGCCTTCTGATCAGGGCTGGGGTATTGGTCTGCTTGCCTAACCAGTAGTTAGTTTGGCATCATTCAAAAGCTAAAACACTGTGAAGTGCATAGTGATCAGTGATGTATAGCAAGATCCAATAGTCTTGTCGATAGCAAGATACCGTGATATTATCTTTGTATTCTATATGTGGCAGATGTCTACCAGTGTACTCATAAAAGATCCCATGCCACATGTAGCTGGCTACCATATTATTCCCAACATGCCAAGTTAACTGTATGGGATCGTTATCTATGCAGCACTCCATGAAGCATAGGATAAATGAATCACTAAGGAAAAATACTTCATGGATGGAGATTTTATATTTTTATTAATGCATTGCTACATATGTTTCGGCATGACATGCATTTTTATGGGACCACCTCACCATATCCATAGGCTATTATTAAATATTATTCATAATATTCATGGACTCTTTAGGAGTCCATTAATTTGACATGCATACTTCTTCAAGCAATTTTTGCCTCTGTTTAAGTCAGATTTCATTGTTGTTTAGACTTCAGGATATTAATCATTCTACGCCAATGAAAAAGTTCTGTTGATTTAATGAGGTGCTTGTGAATTCTTATAAACTACCAGGTAGATGGATGTATCGGTGGAGGTAAGAACTTTGGGAAGGATGGTTTTGTTCATTGTTTACATAACAATGCAGGTGGACATGGAATCTGGAAAAGAAAAAGAGAAATGGAAAAAAAAGAAGAGGGAGGAGATAAAATTGTGAATTATATTCAGTGAAATATGGAGAGATAGATAGAGAGAGAGAGAGAGAGAGAGAGGGATAGAGAGAGATAGAGAGAGAGAGAGAGAGAGAGAGAGAGAGAGAGAGAGAGAGAGAGAGAGAGA
>NC_068985.1:87282453-87283555 GCF_001194135.2 Octopus bimaculoides
ATATATATATATATATATATATATATATATATATATATATAAATATATCATCCACGTCGTCATCATCCCTGTTTAACGTCCACCTTCCATGCTAGCATGGGTGGGATACACACACACACATATATAAATATATGTGTGTGTGTTCATCTCTCTCTATAGTGGCATAAGTTTGGTAAATTGCCTTAAGAATCAGCTTGGAATCAAAGAAAACCTTTTTCTCTTAGTGATTACAGGGAAGAATAAATCTTAGACAGAAGAAAATCAATCGAATCTGATCTACTTCATAGTAATGGAAAGTGACTGATCTAGCACGGAGGTCCCATTTTAGCAGAATTAACAAGAAACATGTAGGCATTTGGGGGATATGCAGTGTACTGGTTATAAAATCGGTTTATTTGACCCAAAGGTAATTTTCTTTTGAATGCTGGACAGGTTTGTTAATAATATAGGTAACAAGGCCAGACAAAATGTTTCAAGTATGCAAGGCTTTTGAACATCAAATGCTCAGATTAATTAATTAGAATTGTGTATACATTTGTTGTTCCCATATAAAAAAACTTCCATTTCAGCAAAAGTACAGTGATTTCTCTAAAAGTACACAAGCTGTCACATAGCACAGACACATTGAGAAATTTCTTTGGTGTCGGTCATGAAAGGATGATAAAAGGAGAAGACATTTCTCAATGAATGCTTGGAAGTACGGGCAAACATGACTATATAGTAACAAAGTTGCTTCCAAACCAGAGGGTTTCAGGTTCAGTTCTACTGCTCTTCAACAACATGGATATGTTGCTTCTACATTAGCCTCAGGTGCCAACCAAACCCTTATAAGTGGGTCTAGTAGATAAAAACTGATAGTTTGTTATATATACATAAACACACACACATGTATATCTATCTATCTCTCTCTATATATATATATGCACATATGTATCATATATTTGTCTATATCATATATACATATAATATATTATATAATATCTATCTATCTATATGTGTGTGTGTGTTGGTCATCCTTATATATGTTGTAGAAGACTTTTTAATAAAAAAGTTTTGGATGTGAATAAATCTCCCCTCCCCTCTTAACTTTCAATTATATATA
>NC_068985.1:87283902-87290131 GCF_001194135.2 Octopus bimaculoides
TCATAGCAAAAGTGACAAAAAAAGGGAGAAAAGAAAAAGAAAGAAAGAACCAAAGCACAGGTGTCTATGGCAGACTATGTTATTTTGCCAACATGGTTTACATATAGAAGTACAAAGTACATAAGGAATTAGAGGATGAACAGAAGTTTAATCTTACAGTTGTTTCGGCCTAGTTTTAGCAAACCCCATTCTATCCGAATATTCCTTTCCAGAGTGATTATCGGATGACATTTTGAAATGGGGTTACATGCCCGAACCTCTAGGCCTCTTCAGAGATTCCACAAAGGGTTACATACAAATGTAGAGCAAGAGGTAAAAACAAAGGTGTGGTAGAGACCAGAAGAAAAACAACAGAGGTTAAAATAGCCTCATTAAGGGAAAGTAATATCCAATGAATTATTGGTTTATTGCCTAATACATTTTTTGTGAATAATAATATTCATAAAATAATACGTCTAATTATAAATCTTGGTTTACAAATATTGAAAAAAATTAAGAAAATGGAGATGTAGCATGAATATAATTTATTATCTGCAAAAATCCAGCATATTCTCTTTGTTTCAATTAAGCCTAAAAGATTAAAATAACGATTATTAAATCAATGGCTTCGTTATGTAATGTGGTTGGATGTAGACAATCTCATAAAGAAGTGCTAATCATTCAAAGTGGATGGAAGAGGGAGACCCAGGAAAATTTGGGATAATATATATATAGCATAACAATATAATATAATATAATATAATATATATACATGCCCCAGCATGGCTGCCATCTAATGTGAGTGGAGTGAGGGATGTACTGAGTGATTACAGTTAGTTGAAGGGTTACTAAGTTCATGAGCACTTTGCAGCTTGCATCTTGGAAATGAACCCTAAAACCATTACGTTTTATCTACTCACACATACTCACATATGCATAGACATTCACACTGCTGTAATGACATACACCATATGTAGCTACAGACATTGCTAACATGTGTGCACTATTATTTGTTTACTGCCAGATGGTTAATAAAAAGTTGATGGTTTGGTAGAGGTGGTGGTATTGATTGTATTGATTTTGATGGTGATGATGGCAGGTGGTATTATTGGTAGTGGTGGTGGTTATTTTATTAATTGTTTTGTTGTTCCTGCTAAATTTCAATCTTTATTTAAGATCTTGCATTCAAATTTTAAAATAAACTAGGGTACCACATTTTCTCATGTGATTGCATTTTGATGATTGCAGTTACTTAGCTTATCCATAGCATTGTTGCTGTTGTTGTTTGTGGTAGTAATTATGGTAAACGTGGTTGTTGTATTGTTTTTTTCCGGTTGGTAGTTGTTGTGCTGATGTTGATGATGATAAATTGATCAGTAGATAAATAAATAGATAATAGATTGGTAGGCAAACAGATAAGTAGATAAATAAACATAGATTTATAGACAGGAAAGTATCCAGGTAAATATTGATTGTGATCCAAGAACATTTACATAAACAAACACAAATAGTCACTGAAAAATTCCATTTCACACTCTGTAAGAGCTTATAGTAATGCATACTCATGTACTTGCACACACACACACACACACACACACACACACACACACACACACACACATCAACAAATGTGCATGTCATTCGTTGCCATTATTCTGAGTAAACATTTCTAGCCATGAGAAAATATTGCTTTACTTGGAAAAGGTGAGCATTGGTGACAAGAAGAGCATCTAACCATAGAAAATCTGCCTCAGTAAAACTTTGTCCAACCCATACTAACATGAAAAAGTGGACGTTAAAATGATGATGATGTTGTTGATGATGATGACAATGAGCAATTGTTTATTTTGAGGTTTTCATCTTTAAAAGGAACTTCTCAAAGCTAAAACGGTTACATTTCAATGTAAACAGCCACTTTTAATATTATTTTCAAATTTTGATGTAAAGCCAGCAATTTTGGGATAGCGAAGGGGTACGTTGATTACAATCGACCCCAGTGGTCCAAGTAGTGTTTATTTTATCGATCTCAAAAGGATGAAAGACAAAGCTGGCCTCAGCAGAATTTGAACCCACAACACAAAGCCACACAAATGCTGCTAAGCATTTCTTCCATCATGTTAATAATTCTACCTTAGTCTCTGTTTATATTTGATATTATTTCATCTCTAAAAACAAACAACATTTGAATCCTTCCCTCTGAGCATGTTTAATGAATAATCTCTAGAAACCTATAAAACAAACATTTATTATATATGTTTTCTCAATATTTATTTATCAGGGACGTTTCCTTTAGCAAGATCTCTCATTTACACTTATCAATATGGCATATATTAATATTCCTTTCATTACAATTTAGATGGTCATTAAGAAGAATTCTTTGAATTTTATGTCAGCCATAAATGAATATCGTATTCTTATTTAAATTATTGCTATCTTAATCTTTTTGATGCCAACCCACCTGTGACCACCCCAGCTTATCAGATACAAACTTTGTTTTAAAGTAATCTAAATTAAAACCTTTCATTAAACTCTCATGTTAATTTATATTCCAAACATGAGCTTAATAATGACAGTTATTTTATGAAATTCATCATTATTTTTGGAATTAATTAAAACAGCCATAGTGTATTTAAGCAGCAATATGATGACAACAGAGTTAAGCCATTATACATATTTCCATCTTGCAAATCTTTTATCATTTTATCTATGTATCATTAATCTTTTACTTGTTTCAGTCATTGGATTGCAGCCATGCAGGGTCACTGCCTTGAAAGAATTTAGTTGAATAGCACAACCCCAGTACTTTTGGTTTCTTTATAGCTTGGTGCTTATTCTATCAGTCTATTTTACTGGACTGCTAAGTTAGGGGACATAAACACAACAACACCAATCGTTAAACAAGCACACAAAGACAATGACACACACACACACATGACGGAACTCTCAGTTTTCTTCTACCAAATCCACTCACACGGCTTCGCTCATCCTGAGGTCATGTCATATTAGAAGATACTTGCCCAAGGTGCCATGCAGGGGGACTGAATCAGGGGAACCATGTGGTTGGGGAGCAAAGTTCTTGCCACACAGTCACAGCTGGGCCTATATGTGCAGAGAGAGAGAGAGAAAACTACACTTACCTGATCCCTTCTACAGTAAAGACATGCCACCCCTCCAGGTGAAGGTGTGGGGTTAACAAGCATAAAGGCATGGTTGCACTTCTTGGTGGGGGTGGCACATCGAGTACTTTTCAGCAAGGCACTTCATGACATGTGACTTCAGTATCCTCAACAATAAACAAGTACTGACCTGGTACTGGTGAAGCTCTCCCTTTTTTTTTCCAATATTCCCATTCTGAAAACCTATTAGAATTCTAAAGGTCAGGAATATGTAACCCTTTAGCAGTTAAACCAGCCTGATTTGGCCTCTTGCACTTACTCTACAATGTCATTCTAAACACAGACTGTTGCATCCTTGAATAAATAAGAGGATTACATTTGAAAGAGTCAGAAAGAGTCAGAAAGAGCAGAATATTTCATGTTTTGCCATTTCTGAGAGCAAATTTCTACTTAGAGATTACATCTTGAATGTTTCTACTTCCATATGGTGCTTTCTAATGCCCATTCCATTATGAGATCCACTTAAAGTTGAATTAAATAGAGTATATAGAATCAACGACTGAATTACAGAAACCTGGAAACTTTGGGAATCATCTTTAAACCAAAATCACTAAAGAATGTTTCTAATTCTTAAAAGCTCTTTCAAATATAAATGGTTACATGAATATTTTCTTAGTTCCAGTTGTAAATTTTCACAATGTTTTTCTAGTGTTCAATAAACAAAAGTGTGAATACATATTTAAATATTTCTTCATGTCAGTGTTATATATAATGCAAACTGCATGTATGTTTTCTATGTTCCACAAAGAGAACAAGAAAATAAAGAAAAAAAGCTAAGAAAAATGATTTGTTTCAAACTTGCTGCTAGTAAATTTGAAAATTGCTTCAATCTTCCATTCTTTGCACAAAATTATGGAAAATTAGTAGTTGGATGCTTAGAATTCTCATTCTGTTCACCGTGAATTATATGTATATTCTTTGATAGGAATATTATCCTATGTCTTTGCAGAACATAGCAATCTATTTTTCCTCTGTTTACATAACTGAAACAAATCTACATCTAATATTTTGCAATTGAAGCTTTCATGCTAGGAATGGTGCATCCAAACATGAAGCACATATTCTAAAAGATCAAAGCCATTTCTTTGTAGAAACAGTCCAGCCTCTTGTAACTTTGGTAAATGCAAAAGGCTATTAAACTTCTTTAACATCCATATGGAATACTTTCATATATTACTGGCAGTGTATACTTTTCAAATTATTTTTATCCATCGAAAAGTCACAGTTCTGTATTTGATACAGTAAAATAGTAAAATACAGCTGACAGTAAAACCGGTTGCCACATCGAAGTGGTTGTTGATTGTTACTACTAGTTTAACCCCAGGTAGGTTCTGCACCAGCTGGTATAAACGGTGCAATACTCTGCACCCTTTATATACAATACATTGCTATCACAGGGAGCGAACCCCTGCTATCCCCTAGCAGCTAACAGGATCACCAGACTGACTCAGTTTCAAGCTATTTGCCTCATCTTCAGTTACAAGCACCTATAGTATATAATACATTTTAATAATATAGTATAGTGCAAGCATGACTGTGTGGTTAAGAAGTTTATTTCCAAAACATGTGGTTTTAGGTTCAGATTCACTTCTTGACACAATGAGCAACTGTCATCTATGACAATTTTAGGTTTGCTAAGAAAACCTTGAGAATGAGTTTGGTAGGCAGAAACTAAAAGATGCTTATCATTATATATGTATGGGTGGTTGGTGTTAGGAAGGGCACCCAACCATAAACACCCTGCCAAAACAGACAGTGAAATCGGGGGGGGGGGCGTGTTTTTGGGGTGAAGTCGATTACTGACTCCAGTACTCAGCCGGTAATTATTTTATCAATCCCAGAAAGACGAAAAGCAAATATGGGTGTTTCATTCATCATCGTTAAGCAACCCTTATTCAGGAACCTTTACTGGGATGGACTATTTGAAGAAAATTCTAACTGGGTCCCACCTGCAAGTTATGCCCTGTTTATTTTGATATAAGGTCATTATATTATGCACATATGGTTTTTATTGCATGTGTTGTACCCTTATCAGACCGGTAGTCATGATGGGCATATTGGGCTTCTTGTAATTGTAACCCAGAGTCACTTTGATGGCAAGTGCTGCTCTTCACTTAATAACAATAAAAACGATTTCAAATTTGAGCACAAAGCCAGCAACTTCAGAGGAATGGTAAGTCGATTACATTGACTCCAGACGGGTAGTTATGAGGGGTGTACTGAGCTTGCTATAATTGTACCTCAGTGTCACTTCGATGGCATGCACTGTTCTCTCCCTCAATAATAATAATAATAATAATAATAATGATAATAATAATAATAATAATAATAATAATAATAATAATCATAATAACAATAATAATAATAAGTAGGAGAAGAAGAAGAGCAACAATAATAAGAAGGGGAGGAGGAGAAGAAGAAGATCAATAACAAGAAGAAGAAGAATATTACTTTCAGTATTGAATCTCTCTCTCAATAAATGTTCTGTCGTTATTCTTAACCATTGTTTAAAATTATTATCTTAATTTAACCTTAACAGTAGAGTATATTTGGTTCTGAATATGCAATGAATATGAAATTTTCTGTTGTATAAAATGACAGTTTAACATGTAATCCATGAAACCTTTTAAATGTTCAAACCTTAAGTAATACAAATGAATGAATCAACTTTCTTTCATGTGGTTGAGTTAATACATTAGGCCAGCTCTCTATTCCCTGTATACAATGGTCATCTAAGGAGAGAGAAAATCTCATTGGCCACTAAGAGACTAGCGATGCACCTCTTCTGTTGTCATCATCATCATCATCATCATCGTTTAACGTCCGCTTTCCATGCTAGCATGGGTTGGACGATTTGACTGAGGACTGGTGAAACCGGATGGCAACACCAGGCTCCAGTCTGATTTGGCAGAGTTTCTACAGCTGGATGCCCTTCCTAACGCCAACCACTCAGAGAGTGTAGTGGGTGCTTTTACGTGTCACCCGCACGAAAACGGCCACGCTCGAAATGGTGTCTTTTATGTGCCACCCGCACAAGCCAGTCCAGGGGCACTGGCAACGATCTCGCTCGAAAA
>NC_068985.1:87292965-87302825 GCF_001194135.2 Octopus bimaculoides
ATAGGCTGAGATGACAGTAGCTAATCTATGATGAAGCACTAGTCTGATCTTAAGTACTCTGTCACTTACTCTAACGACCTCGATTACCTTATCCACCCATTTCTCCGCTAGAAGTATTCCTACGCCCCCGACCCCGTCAGTGTTCCCTGCCCAGAAAATCTTGTACCTGTGTTCTTTGCCTGTGAGGAACCTTGCAGAACCTCCTCTCCATCTTACTTCCTGGATGCAGCACATATCTACGCATCTCCGTTCAAGCATCTCAACAATTTCACCAGATCTACCTTTCAGCGTGCCGACGTTGAGAGTGCCAATCCTAACAGTATGGGTGTTGGGGGTGTGGGCCTGTAGCCTGGGAAGGGGAAAAGCAGTGTCGTGTGCCATAAATAGATCAAAAGATGTTTGGCAAACTTACGTTCTTATTGTCTATAAAAATAAATATTAGTAAATGCCAGAGAAAAGTGGCTTGGGAATAAAGAAGGCTTGAAATGAGTCGAAAGAAATGACACCCACATGAAATATGGCTTCAATGTAATCAGATGGATGAATAACATCATTATGAGAGAGATAAGCTGAGATCGTGGTTCCACTGCACAACACAGAGTGTCTGGTAATGTATGTAGAAGGAAGTCTCAGAGAGCAATCATAGGGATATAGATTTAGAGTGGGGATGATTGAATAGGGAACGAAGAGTAATTTGTATCGCAGACTTTGAGTTGATACAATAAAATTAGTGATAGAAACTATTAATAGATGGAATAGATTTAAAATTGGAAATTTGGTAAATGAGACATAATATTATGATAAATGAAGAAATATATATGTTGCGAAAAGAATATCCATCTCTTTGTAATTGACATAATGCCAGTCTCAATTAAGGCATAAAATATTTTCTAGAAAGTTCCAATATCAGCTTCCAAAGAATAACCAGATTTTTTTAGATGTATTTCCTTTCATTTCGGTTGGGAAGTATTAACATAGCAACATGGTAATAGCAACTAGCTTTCAACATAGCAAACAAATAGTGTATCGATATCAACATCTTTTAATCTATAAATATGATAATAAATCATAATCTGCTGTTGCCAATCACTTCTAAGCAATTATATTTTCAATGAGATTTAACTCTCATCCGATTTATAGATTTCTTATAAGCCAGGTTATGGTAAGTGCTGTTAATGCTTGACATATTTGAAGTGTGGAGCGCAAGTGGTGCTTATTGAAGTGGTGATTATGATGACTTCCATAAATCCATTGGGTGGTTGAGGAACCATTAAAGATCTTACACACATGAAGTGTGTTTAGTATGAATTAATCTACCATAGCTCATCCATCAATCTCTAAGTTATGTCCAGATGAATTGAAACAACCGCATACATATGGAACACATCTCAAATTCAAATACATTTTCTGTTGTTTTTTTAATAACTGAACGGAGAGAGGAGAAGCAATGAACCTTGACTCCTTTATTAGGGGCTCAATGAGTGTTAGGGTGAAGGGAAGGAGAGATCTTCAGGTTGGAGATCTTGCTGGAACATTTGCAGAATGTATTCCACTAAAAGGTAGCCAACTAGGATATTTTGATCCTTAAACAATAGTTGCAGTCTTAAAGGAAGCTCCAAGATGGTGATTTTTTTCCCCGAGTCTTTCATTATATTTTAATTTGAAAATTAAATTTGTGTAAATGTTTGTAAAGGTTGAAAAAAATATTTGTATTCTACAAATCTTTTAGGTTTTATAAAAACATCTTTTTCATTGCAAATTTCTTTATCATTCTACTTCTTTGAAATATAAATCTACAACTCATGTAAAATGATAGACCTTATCATCATCATCATCATCATCATCATCATCATCACCAACACCAGCAGCACCACCACTACCATCATCATCACCACATACTAGGTTTGGTGGCAGGCAATGAGAATGCTAAAGACAATGAGAGATGAAGAATCAAAGAGACAGGGATGAGGTGTGTGTGGAGTTAATGACAGAGTAATTATGGTAAGAGTCGTACAAATGAGAAATTTGCTTCATAAAATTTGAGGTGAAATATTTTTCTTTTGAAAAGTTGTGTGCATTTCTCGATTTTGTATAAACATCGAGAAATTTGATAAAAGTTGAATTATTATTATTGTATGTATGTACCTGTATGCACAAGTGTGGTCGTGTGGTGAGTAGCTTGCTTCCCAAGCATATGAGTGCAGGTTCAGTTCCACTTTGTGGCACCTTGGGCAAGTATCTTCTACTGTAACCTCAAGCTGACCAAAGCTTTGTGAGTGGATTTGGAAAATGGAAACTGAAAGAATCCTATCACATATATACAAATGTATATATCTGTGTGCGCGTGTGTGTGTGGGGGGGGGTGTATCATTGTATATTCATTTATCTCCCAACACTACTTGCCAGCTGGTGTTGGTTTGTTTACATTCACATAACTTATTTTTTTCAGCAAAAGAGACCAATTGGATAAACACCAGGCTTAAAACTCTTCAAACAGTGCTCCAGCATGGCCTCAGTCAAATACCTGAGACAAGTAAAAGAGTGACAATAAAAGATATACCAAGTTCCTTGATATTACCCATGGTTGCAAATGTCTCTTTCCGATGTCATCTATCATCATATGACAAGTAAAAGTGTAGCCATAGCTTCATACTGTTGGTCTATATTTTGTCCACCCTGGGGCAGGGTGGGGAGATTGGAATGCAACTGCAATACCAAGAGGAGCTGAACTCAGAACTAAGAAAGATAAGAAGAATAAATATGATATGACATTTAATCTGTTACTCTACAATTTTGTAAAACTCACTGCCTTCATTCATAATTAAAACTGCAATGGAAAGTAATCAAGAAGGATTATATTGAAAATTTGGAAGAAAGAAACAGAAAATTTGGAAAAATTGGAAAAAGAAACTCGTAGACACAATAAAATATCTGTCTTTTACCGCAGCCGCTGATTATTCTCAGTCTTTTTTTTTTAAGTTTCAGGTGCCGTGATTAAAGTTGTCATGAGATAAGAAACACCAAGCAATTTTGCTACTAAATAATGAAATTTCGTTCATTTCAACAACGATAATTACTTCAAAAGTTTTTCTGGTCAGTCTATTGTTATTATTTGTATTGTTTCAATTATTTTTATTATTTTTATTATTTGAAACTAATTTAACCTGTTTCATTACCAAGAGTTGTTCGATAATAGTTGTAAAAAGTTACATAATATATGCTACAGGGTAATCAGGGAGTTAATTAATTTTGTGAAAGAATTAAAGAATACGTAACGTAGAGTTATTCTAAAATTGGTTGTCACATAGCCACTAACATTAATAATCTTTACCTGCTGGCAGGCGTTGTTCCTTCTGATATCTGAGGGTTTGTTACCAGTTAAACTGTAAAATGAAAAAAAAAAATAAAGAATTGTTTGATCAGACATCCATTATCAAGAATTACAAAGAAGATTGAAACGAGAGAAAATATTTCAGAATACACAACATTCTTGCAAATATTTCTGAAGAATCTGTCTAACCCTAACCCTACATAGAATAGTGGAAGAATACAAAATGGTAAGGAGATATTCTTTTCTACTCTAAGCACAAGGCCTGAAATTTTTAGGGAGGGAGCCAGGCAATTAGATTGACCCCAGTACGCAACTGGTACATAATTTATTGACCCTCGAAAGGATGAAAGGTAAAGTCAACCTCGGTGGCATTTGAACTCAGAACATAACGACAGACAAAATACCACTAAGCGTTTCACCTGGTTTGCTAACTTTTCTGCCAGCTCGCTGCCTAGAATGGTAATTAGATATTGCATCAAAACTAAGGAGATAGAATTGGCAGAAAATTGATTAAAAGTCTCAGAGTCTCCAAACAGAGAATGAAATGTTTTGAAGAACACAATACTGGATTTGGACTAAAGAGTGAAAAACAAATGAGTAGAATGGGAACATAACCTGGAATCCTGTTTGTGTGGTTGTTGTAAAGAACGAATCAGTTGCCATTTTGGCCATCAGTGGATTCTCCTTGTTATTTGGATGACTTCAAAAATAACACAAAGAACATGTGATTGGATACAGGCCTGAGATAATAATAATTTCAACTTTTGGCACAAGGCCGGCAATTTCAGGGATGGATCTAAGTTGATTGTCTCAGCCCTAGTGCTTGACTGGTATTTCTTTTAAGGACTCTGAAAGGATGAATGGCATACTGGACCTATGCAGCAAGCCTGAGATGATGATGATGAACTTAAGACTAGAATAAGAGTACAGATTTGTTATCTCAAGCTTTGTTCATTATTCTATCGCTTATTTGTCTCAGTCATTAGACTATAGCCATGCTGGGGCTTTGCCTTGAAGAATTTTAGTTGAATTAGTGAACCACAGTACTTCCTTCCTGGAAAGTAACAGCACCATTTCTGCATACTTGCCTCTACTTATTACCATCTTCAGCTGCCTTTTGCCAGACATTAGAGTGTCTCAAAAGCATATTTAAAGATCTTTCCTCTATTATCTTTTATTTGTCTCAGTCATTAGAATGTGCCCATTCTGGGGCACCGCCTTGAAGAAATTTCAGTCGAATGACTAAACCTCATTACTTGTATTTTTTAGAGCCTAGTGCTTATTCTATCTGCTCTGTTTTGCTGAACCACTTTGTAGCAGGGATAAAAACAAAGCAAGACCTTTTGGGTGAGTGTAGGGTGGGAACACAAGCAAAAAAGCTAAACACACACAAATAAATTGACATGCTACTTTCAGTTTCTGTTTACCAAATCCACTCTGAAGGCTTTGGGCTGGTTCAACGTTATAGCAGAAGACACTCGCCCAAGGGGTGAACCCAGAACAATGTACACCTCTACAGATTCATGTCTGAACCTGTACAGTTTTTCTTTTTCATTGCAGTTCAGGTCAGACGGATGAATCGAAACCAGGTTTCTCAGAGTGGAAATCCTTGTTTAAGACTTAAGCTTCCAAATCAAGAGAGAAAATATTTTATTCAACATCTACCGAAAGCAACCAAGACTGGAGTCAGCAAGAACTATCACAATGATTAAATAACAAAACAACTTAATTTCATTCACCATAATCATGTAAATTTACTTGTATCTCTTCCGGTTCAAACATCATATTTATTCACATATTTTATTTATTTTTTAAATAATTATATCAATATTTAAATTCAGAATTGTTATTTATAATATTTCATCATAATAATATTATATGCTAATAGTATGTTACCAAATTCTAAAGATAAATATGACTTTCAGAAATAATAATAGACTCATCTAATGTATTTATCTTTAATTTATTGTTATTGTGTTCTGTGATTACTGACAACCGTCCTCTGCCAATTTTTGCTTCATGTGCTTTGTTCAACAGTTTAATAATTCATGTTTTTGATGACAGGGTTAGAGCTGGAATTGGTTGTATTAATGGTACTGATTCTCCTGCTAACTGCAAAATCCTGTCAACGTGGTTTCAAACACAATACAGTCATATTGACCATGGAACCTGGATGTTAAATGATGAGGATAATCGGGATGATGGTAATGATGGTAGTGATGATGATGGCAATCAGGGCGATGATGGTGATCATTGACATCACCATCATCATCATGATCATCATTATGATCATGATCATCATTACCATCATCATCATCATCGTCGTCGTCATTGTCATCGTCACCCTCCTCCTCCTCCTCCTCATCATCATTATTACAACCATTGTTGTCATCATCAATATCATCAACATCACTGTCATCGTCTTCATCATTGTCAAAAAGACCAATGTAAGTTGTGCTGGCATGATGAGGTGGGGAAAGTGATGCATTGGAAACTGTGTGCAAAGAGAGAGAATGAAGATGTAGTGTGAGTACAAACTGCCAAGGGCGGTGGAGTCAGAGGCTTCAAAATCCTGTGGGATTTCTCAATCAAAGTAGGCCAGGAGCTTGACCACAACAAGCCAGATCTAAAGGTGGTGGACAAGGTGAATCACGTGTGCTCTATTATTGATGTTGTCTGCTCTTTTGACCCCTGAATAGGCAAAAAGGAAAACAAAGAAATAGACATATGCAAACCTCTTAAATATGAGACAGCCTGACTATGGAGAATGAAGGTGAAAGTAGGACCAATTATTGTTGGATCCTTGGGGACAGTATCTAAAGGCATCAAGAGGAATATAAATGAAATTGGAATAGAGTTCCCAGCATAACTGTAACAAACATTTTGCTTCCTTGACACAGTCAGAATAATCAGGAAAGTATTAGTTGAAAAGAACGGATAGCATGGTACCATAGACTGCAAGTATCAAACCTGTTATGCATGCAAGACTCTAAGAATTCTAACAAAACCCTAATTAAAAGAAAAAGACAATAATGTTATTATTATTATGACAATAAACCATCTCCTTTTATAGATGACCTGAGATTATTTACCAAAAGTGAGAAAGCCTTAGATTCACTGGGTCGGACTCTGGTTCAGTTGTGAGTGATGACATTGTCATGGCAACTAGAATAGACAAATGTGTGACGCTAGAGATAAAGAGATGGAAAATATCCAAGTCAGGAGAGATTAAACTCCTAAAGAAGACACTGATCTGAGCAATGAATGAGGCGACTGTTGCAAGTACCTGGGTATATTGGAGACAGATAGAATCCTCTTCCAAGAAATGAATGAGAAAATGAGAAATGAATATCTTAGGAGTGTAAAGAAGCTGCTAAATTCAAAGCTCAATGGGGAGAAAAGAATCTCTGCAGTAAACCCATGGGTGGTCACTCTAATATGATATTCTGATGCTTTCCTGAACTGGACTAAGGAAGAACTAAGAGACATGAGCTGTAAAATCAGAAAGACAATGTCCATGTATAGGTCACCACATCCCAGAGACAGTGTTGGTAGATTTTACCAATCACAGAAGGAGCACAGGATGGACTGATATCAATAGAAAAATGTGTAGAGATGGCAAAATGGGACGTAGAAGAATATGTGAGAAGCATCTCAGAAAGAAAGACTGATTTCAGCTGCCAAAGGAGATGAGAAAGAAATTGTGGAGACTGCAATGGATGACACGAAGAAAACAGGAAGGAGAAAGAAACATCTGAGGAAAAGAAGAACATGACTAGCAATGAAGACAAACAGAGGACATTGCAGCAGAGGAGTCATGGTTATGGCTGAAATGCGGATGATTTGAAGGATACCAGGAACTGAAAAGCCAAATGAGCAAACAGTGAATGTGGTTGAGAAATTTCAGTGGTATAAGTATTTGGGAATACTGGAGGTAGATGAAAAGAAAACAAAACTGCTGAGTGACTGGGATGTAAACATATGAACACCAGCTGTCAAGCTTTGGTGGTGGACAGACATGGACACACACACGGACACACACAGACACACACACACACACACGGACACACGTGTGACAGGCTTCTTTCAGTTTCTGTCTACCAAATCCACAGACCGCTAGAATGTTGGATAAGATGTTTAGCTGTATTTTGCTTGTCCCTAGGTTCAGAGTTCAAATCCTGCTGAGTTTGACTTTGTCTTCCATCCTTTCAGGGTTGATAAAATAAGTGCTAGATGAACACAAGGGTCGATGTTATCAACTTGTTCCCACCTTCCCGCAAGTTGCCTTTGTGAAAAAATTTTAAATAATAATTACATGGCTTTGTGGTCACTCCTGCGTTCTTTAAACTCTACACCTACATAGTTACGGGGGGCTTCAACTATGTACTTTGGACTTCAATCTCACAGACACTGAAAGGAACATGAAAACAGCCTTTTCTTTTTTGATTAATTTATTCAAAAGAAAAAAAAAATCATACTCAGAGGAAATTTGACTGCTATTTCTTGCAAATCAAGCCACCATGTGACGAATTTCTTATTGGTTTCTCATTCAAATAAACTGAAGCTGAGGAATTAAATACATTTCGTGTAAAAACATTTATAACCCTTCAGCAAGATTTTTTGCCTTTGTTGTGAGAACTTATAATTTTCAACTGAAAACACTTGTGAATTTCACATAATTAGGAATAATTGCAAGGTTTGATTGCTCTGGCAGCAAATAAATAGATAACAGGATAGACATGAGACTTAATTATTTCATTAAGTTTAAGCAATTAGAGATGTAATTATGTGAATGTTGTCCAATCAGTTCAGAAGGTTGATAACTAAAATATATTTTAATATTTAGGTTATAAGCGCAGGTGTTGCTGTATAGCAAGATTCTTGCTTCTCATCCACATGGTTCTGGTTTCAGTCCCACTGCATGGCACCTTGAACAAGAGTTTTCTACCATAGTCTCAGACCAATGCTTTGTGAAGGAATTTGGTATTCATAAACTGAAAGAAGCCAGTTATGTGTATGTGTGTGTGTGTGTGTTTGCCCCCCCCCCCCCACCATTGTTTGTCAACTGGTGTTGGTGTGTTTGCTTCTTCATAACTTAGTCGTTCAGCAAAAGTAACTGACGGAATAAGTACCAGGTTTAAAACATTAAGTCCTGGGGTTGGTTCATTTGACTAAAAATTCTTCATAGTGGTGCCCCAGCATGGCCACAGTCTAATGACTGAAATAAGACAAAAATTAACAGATATATGTTTATAGGACTGAAAAGAACTGAGTCAAAGTAGGAGCCTATAACTGGTCACTAAACCAGCTAGAAATAGGAGCTAAAACCATTCACTACCGTATTGATAAGTGGACGAGGTATTACAGATAATGTAATCTTTGAGATAAAACAATTGAAAAAAAAATTAAAAGATGAAATGGTCATGGCTGGAATATATCTGATCCTAAGTTTATTGGATCAGGACTCAATTGGGTCCAACTGAGTTCAAAGGTCAGCATTGCAAAATTGGATTTTCCTGACTCTGAAAGCCTGCGTTATGTAACTTGTCCTCACAAAAATGAATGATTACTGAATTGAATTGTAACATGTGATGAGAAATGGATCCAATACAACAACTGCAAATGTTCAGTACAATGGTTCGACAAAGACGAGCCACCAAAACAGTCCAAAATGCAAAATTCATCAAAAGAAGCTGATGTTGTGTGTTTGGTGGTCTGGTGCAGGTGTGATCCATTATGATTCCATTAAATCCGGTTCAGTAATCATGGCCAAAGTATACTGAAGATAACTGGACCAAATGATGAAGAATATTTATATGCTCATATGGATATAGTATAAATATCTTGCATAGACTTAAGTAACTGAAAAATATCAATTTAAGAACAAGAAAAATAATTTATAAGAGATAAGAGGTTAATAAGTAAGGATGTCAAAATAAGAAAACAAAATCATAGGAATTTGTAGAAAATAATAAGAAATACATATGACCTACATATAAAGAGACAGGGGATTAAAATTAGAGGCAGGGAAAAGATAAAGGTAACCCAAAAAGTGGGGGTAATAGGTATAGAAGTAGTGAGATTCAGACCAAAGAGATTTTACAAGTTGTAATGTTACAGGCATTATTGTATGTATGGTTTTATAGTTTCTAGAGAGTATATGATTTAGTCAAAAGGGGACTTACATAAAGTCACTGCAAGTATACATGCTATGATGTGTAGTGTAGAGCATCATAGAAAGGAAAATAGTGTAATCACCAAAATAGGATGAAGTCAGACTAACTAGGCAAGGGTTATCATGGGATAATATTACATATAGCACACCATATAACACAGCACATAACACATAACATATGTAATATAATTCATCATATAACATAATATCCCATGATTTTATTATACTTTATACTGAAGTCAGCGGATATGGCACCAAAATTTATTTTCCACCATCAAAGTTCAAGTATGGTATCTGTATATATATATATATATATATATATATATATATATATATATATATATATATATATAT
>NC_068985.1:87303072-87307009 GCF_001194135.2 Octopus bimaculoides
TATATATATATATATATATATATATATATATATGCGCATGTATATATAGTATTTGTAATGAAGAATGTTGTGGATAGTAAGTTCGAAGTTTTGGCCAGCTAAGCCATTATTGAACTGCGATGGATTAGAGTTAATCTTGCGTTTACATAGTTTTGTTGAGTTAAAAATCATCTTTGGATTTGTGGGTCAGTAGGGTGTTGATTAGCTTTTTATAGAAATGTATTTTGGAAACATTTTAATTGACTAAATTTTGGATTATGTTATTGTTTAGAATTTAGTCCTGCATGTAAAACTTTGTAAACAAGCCTGTAGGCGTTTCTCTTTTGTGTGACAAGATTTGTGTTGCTTTTGGCATTTTAATTCAACAGCGGCAAAATTAATTAGAATGAATTACTGACCAAGATGGCTAAGCTGGCTAAAACTTTGAAGTCACTGTCAACAACATTCTTGTATATGGATAATAAAGTTGTACTCTATAACGGTTTAGAGTAACCGATCAGATTAATGTAAATTTTTTTAATCATAAGTGAACATAAAGCAAACATTAACATATATACATATATACACAAATATATATACATGCATATATGTACACACAAAAACACACATATGTATACAGTTATGTATATACATATATATATATATGCATGTTTGCATCTGGGTATGGGTTATGTGTTTATACCTTGACATTTTGCAATAGTTGTAAACGAGTATCACTGTTATATAAGTGGTGTTATGCATTTCCAATCTTCTGTGAAAGCATGTGTAGCCATGGGAAATATTACCTTGTTTGGGAATGGGTGAGGGGTTGGTGGCAAGGAGGGCATCCATCTAGAGAAATTCTATCAAAACCTTGCAAGAATATAAATGTACATTAAAAGTGATGATGGTGATGATAATGATGATTTATACACACATATGCACATATAAATGCAAATATATAAATGTGTGTTTATATTTTGATATACCTTCAATGAAATCTGAAAGGAATGTAAAATGCCTTTTGTTCTTTTTAATTTTTTTCCCCCTCCAACAAAAATATATGTAGAAAAATGTTTAACATAATTAATAGTTCATTTAAATTTTCAAGTCAAAGAACGATGACAAAATTTACTAGATTACTTCATATATTATATCTTGAATTCTACAAACTGATTCTGCTAAACCGAAATTGGCTCTAATTCGTATCGATCTCTTTTCATTTGCAGACTCTTTAAAGTGTTTTTAACATAAACATTATTACATTTTCAGTTCCTTTACTTTCATTTATTTTTGGCATTTTCCAAATTTTAGTTTCATCAAATTAAGTTTTTCTCTTCATGTTTAAATAAATTTACAAAACATTTCTGTAAAATTTCCTCTCATTATCCTTTTCTTTCTATTTTTTTTTGTTTTTGTTCGATTTACTTCCATTTGCTGAATTCAATTATAGAGTATATATACACATACATTCACATAAATATGTATATAAATGTGTGTGTATGTTTATATATGTGTGTGTATGTGTGTAGATGCACAGACGCACACTTGCACCTACACAAATGTATGAATGTGCATTTAAAGGGAAGACTAAGAAAGCTGCAATGTTGGAAATGTCTAACTGATAATTTAAAATTCAGAACAAAATTATCAAATTCTTCAATAGTTTTCAACTTCTTTACTATCACAGAGAGAATCAAAATATTTTCGAATCAATGTTCTTGAAATGCCTCATTGATCGTATCCATGCCTTATCCATTATACATTACATCCACTCCTCCAAGCGATCCAATCTTTACAGTTTTCACCTACTCTTCCCTACCTCACGTACATATTATATCTCACCACTTATACTTCCTATTTAATTTATCCCAGGGCAGTTTTTTTCTCAGCTTGCATTGTATATTGTTTTAGCAACAATATAATGTTGTCTAGAGCAAATGCAACTAAAAGACACTTTTGGACAGCTCCCTATCATGTGTGATGTTTTCTATAGAAATGTGACATAATGTGTTTGATTGCATCTTGGCACGCCAAGGACTCCACTGTCTCTTCTGTTTACTGGTGATCTCATAACAATCTCCTGATTTTAATTGAAGAGTGACATGATGTTACAGTCATGAGTCCAAGAGAGGTTGCACTTCATGTCAATGTTACTGTCAGCTTCATGTATTTGGGGAACGTATGCATGTATGTGAGTATTTTTGTATACACATTTGTATATGTGCATATATGTATACATATATGTATATGTGTGCATGTAAGTGTAATTGTATGTATATATGTGTGTGTCTGTGTGTCTCTGTGTATATATACATATGCATAATATGTACATACATGTATGTGCTTATCTGCATATGTATGTGTCCGTCTAATCACGTATTTAATTAAGCATGTATGCATGCATGTATGAACACCTTAGCTTGGAGGCTGGCATAGTCAAGTGTAATGGATGTATGTTATATATGTATAGATCCAGCGTTTGTATAAATGAAATGTATATATGTATGGAACAAATACATGAATTTAATGTATGTATTTATATATGCCTTACCGGCACATGTGCCGGTGGCATGTGAAAAACAACATTCTAGTGTGGTCGTTGCCAGTGTCGCCAGACTGGCTCCCATGCAGGTAGCACGTAAAAAACACCTTTTGAGCATGGTCATTGCCAGAACTGCCTGACTGGCTCTCATGCCAGTGGTGCGTATAAGCACCCACTGCACCCTCGGAGTGGTTAGCCTTAGGAAGGGCATCCAGCTGTAGAAACTTTGCCAGATCAGATTGAACCTGGTGCAGCCTCTAGCTCACCTGCCCTCAGTCAAACCCATGCCAACATTGAAAGTGGACGTTAAACGACGACGACGATGATGATGATGATGATATATATGCATGTGTGTATGTAGTGAATGTATTACCTTATGTATGTATTGTTTGCCTTTATATTTGTCTATGTAAATATGTAATGTATTTATGTTTGCATGTAAGTATAGTAAACATTGAGGTGGGGGCAGGCAGAGTGACATGGTTAAGAAGTTCCTTTCAATAGTAGTAGTAGTAGTAGTAGTAGTTTGATTTCTTTTTGGCCTGATTGAACAGGCTTATGGTAAGTGTTCCAGTTGCCAACATCTCATCAAAACTAATACAAACTGATGTTTTGTTTTCTTTTTATATTATATATATGTTTTGTTTTTTGGTTTGTTATAAGCAGGATTATCTCTTTTTACTATAAACCATTCAACTATGAAGTGGTCAGCTTTGTATCTGATGACCACACAATAGAATACACTTTGACCAATGATAACTTAGATGTTTGATCACATACTCCATCATGTCAACCTAAAAGAATACACATGTAATATGAGAGGAATTTGTTTGTCATTTTTAGCCAGTCACTCTACCACACAGAGGCACCCCTGTCTTTTGGAATATTGATGTATCAATGAATTGGTGGAAACAATTCTAGGCAGACTTGTCATGGAATATTATGAAAATGGCAGATGAGGTCAGTAGGAAAGGAAGCTATTCTGTCATGGTTTTCTACAAGAATTAAGATCAGGTTTCTGACAGTTTTAGGATAGAGTTAAACAGACGAGAATCTTTGAAGGAAGGCCTGTTCTTATATAATGACATCTTATGGTCATTAACTGATGTGAATTTTACAAGTTGACAATACCTTCCAGTGGTTTTTGGTTGATTCCATAGCAAATGCCAAATCCTGCTATATTTATATTCAGACATTCTTCCAAATATACATGAAGGTTTCTCAGAAGTAGAACCTCAGGAACTGGAGCTGTTCCCAATAATTTAAATCTTTAAACCAAACATACATTCATTCTTGATGACAGTATTCAGCAATCAAACCACCGAATATCTCTCTCCCCCTCTCTCTCTCTCTCTCTCTCTCTGTTTGTCTCTCTCTGTAGGTATTTGTATATATATATATATATATATATAT
>NC_068985.1:87307070-87312523 GCF_001194135.2 Octopus bimaculoides
TATATAGGGAGAGAGATAAAGAAAGAAAGAGAAAGAGAAACAGGAATACTATAATGGGTAACTTTGGAAATATACTTTTGTCACTGTGAATAATATCAGGAAGCATGCCATAGATAGGAAAGCTGGTGGACTGGCAGAATGGTTAGCATTCTGGATAAAATGCTTAGTGGCATTTCATCCATCATTATGTCCTGAGTTCAAATACCACTGAGGTTGACTTTGCGTTTCATCCTTCAGGGGTTGATTAAATATGTACCATTTGAACCCTGCGGGTCAATGTAATCAACTGCCCCGCCCCACTGAAATTGCTGGTCTTGTGCCAAAGGTTGGAATCCATCTGCTATACATAGAACAAATATAATCTAACTTTTCTGAAATTTCTTGGTCATTATACAACAAGGAAGAGAAATTGATAATTTTCAACAAAAAAAATATTTATTAACTTTAAAATTATGTAAAACAAATTTCTCATTTGTATAACTCCTGCCATTGATACTATCATTCCTCCTCCCCCTTATCCTCCACTGTCTCTATCATTCTTTCTCCCTCATTCTGTGTATGTTCATGTAGATGTGTGTCGTGTGTGTACTTTATTCATTGCCTGCCACCAAACATTGTACATGCTCCCATCCTGCACTTATATTAACTGTCTCTGTATCTCTCCTTTACTCTCTCTCTCTCTCTCTCTCTCTCTCTCTATCTCTCTTTCCTCTCTCTTCCCTCTCGCCAGCTGGTGTAAAACATAACTGGAAAGAAACAACTATCCAACAATTCTATTGGATATACTATGTGTGTTTGTGTGTGTATGTGTGTGTGTGGCAAGAAGTTTGCTTCCAAACCACATGGTTCCAGGTTTAGTCCCACTGGGCAAGTATTTTCTATTATAGCCTTGGGCTGACCAAAACCTTGTGACTGAATTTGATAGATGGAAACTGAAAAAAGCCCAAAATATAAATATATATAGGTGTGCATGTGTATGTGTGTGTGTGTGTGTGTGTGTGTGTGTGCATGGTTATGTCAGTGTTTGTCCCACTTGATAACCATTATTGGTGTGTTTACATCCCAGTAACCTAGCAGTTTGGCAAAAGAGACTGATAGCAAATGTACCAGGCTGAAAAAAGAAAGAAAAAAAGGTACTGGGATTGATTCATGTAACTAAAATTCTTCAAGACAGTGCCCCAGCGTGGCCACAATCTGATGACTGAAACAAGCAAACGATAAAAGACTAGTATGTAGTTTAAGAGAGATTTAGCTGCTATTTCTAAAAGACTGAGCCACCAGGCAGAAGCACTCCCTGTTTTTGGCTTTGAATCTATCATTATTCTAGAACCTCAACCTGTCCCTTTAAAGATGGCTTAAACACACCACGACCAACAAATTTTATTTCATGGTATTTTTAATCATGTAACATAGCTTTACGAATCACACAAATCTCTTCCCTTAATGCTATTGATCTGTAGATTCTAACATATTTCTTCCTTCATACATTGGATAACATTTGCAAACTAAAGCTATTAATAATGTAGAGCAATCTGCCGCTGTTCAGCATCATGAAATGCAGATCTATTTTTCTTTGCCATAGTTCAAAATTCAGTTCTCTTGCTAAATATATCTCTATCAATTTTAACCATAACCTCGTGCATATTCATACACGCTCCTCTTCCTAGATGGAAAATCAGGTTTAAAGCCATCCATATATTTTAGCTTCATTTACTAATTTACTTACGCAGCAGATTCACAAAATGGGATAAATGCTCAGTTCAAGTTTCCAGGTGTGTTCTCCTGTGATGCTAATAGTTGAGGGTTCAAATTCTGACTAGGGATGAATTTCTTTGTTTCTTTGATTTTTGTTAATCACACTCAACGTGGATTTGAAAGATTTTTTTTTTTTTTTGCATTCTGCTTGTTTCAGTCAATGGGCTGTGGCCATGCTGGAGCAATTGCTTGTAAGGTTTAGTTTAACGAATTGACCCCAGTGCGTACTGTGTGTTTGTAAGCCTGGTACTTATTCTATCGGTCTCTTTTCCCAAACTGCTAAGTTACAGGGGTGCAAATGCACCGACACCAGTTGTCAAGTGTTGTGGAGCACAAATGCAGACACAAAAACATACACACACGCATGAACACACATGCACACACACTACATACACATACACACACCTGCACCTATATCTAAAGTGGGGCTTCACCACAGTCTCCATCAGCCAGATTTAATCACAAGGCATCGTTTGACCCACGTCTAGGGTAGAAGAATAGAAGACAATTGCTGATGGTGCGACGCATCATCGGAACAACTGACCTCTTTGATGGTACATACTTGTTCTTATCCATCCCAAGCAATGATACCCAGCCTTGGTAGAAGTGTTGATGAGAATGTTCCACCAATAATACTCACACTGATGCTTATGAATTCATTCAATAGCAATGCTATTCTCCATATCTCTATCTCAGAACAGTCTTTTATTGCATTCTATATTCTTTACTGACAATACCATTTCACATTGGGAATACTGTTTTGACAGTGTTCCTGCCTCCAAAATGTTCAAGTGACTGGAAAAATTGAAAAGTTGATAGTTGTAAGTTTTTGTGATTAGAGAGGTTAATGTAGAGCTTCCCATTCTAATGAATTTTATTCTTTTCTTGGGTTGCCTAAGTATTTGTACCGTTTTTTTTCTTTTTGTGTTAGACGAGGGAGTCAGTGAGACCATTGCTTCTTGAGTTTTGGGTCTGGGTACTCATCATCCATGTTCAGCAATCAAATACAAACATTTCTTTTGGCAAATAACTTCTTTGAGGTTCAACCAATCAAATCCACCCTCAAGGCTTTGATCAACCCAGAATCATTCCAGAAGTCTGGGAAGTGAACTTCTTAACTACCAATTGCCATGGGTTGTATAAAATCTGTAAAGGAATAAAATAAAAGACTTCTAGCTTTTCACTACTTCCCTGATCTTTGAGAAGTTACAGTCATAAACTATTGAAACTGTCTGTAAAATTACATTGATGTAAAGAAAAGAGAAAAACAAATCAAAACAGAATGAAGTTGTTTAGCTTCCTTACATAACATAACACAACGATTCTACTATTTCTCCCCTTAAAACAGTCTCTGCTACTTGAATTTCATAACCGTAGCATTGCAAAGCTTTCATGTCATAAGCAGACAGACCTTAACAGAAATGCAAAATAACATATACGAGATTAGAAAATATCAGTAAATATATATAGTTTTATGTTGATGTTTCCGTTATATGCATATACATAAATATATATATATGCATATATATATATAAATGTATACACACACAGATATATGTATATATATAGATAGATAGATACATACATTGACACAGACATGCACACGCATATATGCCCTCTGCCCTTTTAAATCTTGGTGAGGAAATAGCATTACTTATCAAGAACACAACAACTATAAACAAACACACATACATAAACTCTAAGGTAGCAACACACACACACACATATCAACGAACATACACATACATGTACACACTTGAACTTTACATAATTCATACACAAACCACATTCAAATACAGTCGCATGCATATTTGTGTGTGAGTGTAAATTAAATGCAGGCAGACTCATGTGCACATGCACACACACACACACAACTCTTTTCACATAAACACAAAAATACATCGACAAACATCTCTGCCCATTTCACACTTGCTCTGGCTCCCAGTTTTCTTTTCTCTTCACACACACACACACACACACACACACACACACACACACACACACACATATATATGTATGTATGTTTATATGAATACATATGTATATTTATGTGTATACATATGTATATTTATATATATATATGTATATATATATGTGTGTATATATATATATGTGTATATATATATGTATATATATATGTGTGTATATGTATATATATATCTGTATATGTATATATATATATATGTGTATATGTATATATATGTGTATATGTATATATATGTGTGTATATGTATATATATGTGTATATATATGTATATATATATATGTGTGTATATATATATGTGTGTGTAGTATATATATGTGTGTGTGTGTATATATATATATTTATATGTATATATGTTATCTGTGTATATATAAGGTAATAGATTGTAGGACTTGAGAAGAGAAAGAGAGAGAGAGAGAGAGAGAAGGGCAGACAAAATGAAAAGTGACTTTCATCTTTCAATAAAGATTTCGTAGACTCCCTTGAGATGAGAATGAATTTGAATCCCACAAAAACTGCAACAACAACAACAACAACAACAGAAGACGAAAGCAAGCAACTGTAGGACCACTAATAGCAAAACTACATCACGACACCGGCCACCCATTCCTCCTACAAACATAAACATTGATACCACATCAATAACAACCACATCATATACAAGTGTTCTATCGCTATCAATAAAATTGTTTACACAGCACTTTTATTCAACACTGCAGCATCTTCTTTTTTATTTTAAAATACACGGCATCGGACTAAAAGAAATGAATTGAATTGTTAAAAATCCGAACGGAAGTATTTCCAAAGGTAAAAAAAAAAAAAACAGAAGAAATTGAGAGCATAAAATAAACATTTAAAAATCAATATATATGCACAAAAATAACAACACTCTCAGACATACACTGATGCACACATACTCACAGAGATACACAACTATGCAGACGACCGTGCATACAACACACACACACACACACACACACACACACACACACAAAGACACACACACACACAGAGACACACACGCACAAGCACGTATCTGTATATATATATGTATATGCACGAATGTCTGGACGTGTATAAAAATATATACATGCATACACACACACACACATATATATATGATATATATGAGTGTGTGTGTGTATATATATATATATATATATGACATACACACACATAAAAATGCATATATATTTCAATGTATGACTGTATATCTGTATGTATATAGGTATATGTATATATATATATATATATATATGTGTGTGTATATATGTGTATATGTGTATATGCATATATATGTGTGTATATGTATGTATAGATGTATATGTATATATAGATGTATATGTATATAAAGATGTATATGTATATATGTATATATGTATATGTATGTATTTATGTATATATATATATATATATATATATATATATATATATATATATATATATATATATATATATATATATATACATATATATATATATATATATATGTATGTATGTATGTATGTGTGCATATATGTATGTAAATATGTATGGATGTATATATGTATGTGTATATATATGTATGTATATATGTATGTGTATATGTATGTGCATATGTATGTATATATATACATAAATATATAGATATACGTAAATATATATATGTACGTAAATATATATATATGTATGTGTGTGTGTATATATATATATATATATATATATATATATATAT
>NC_068985.1:87313542-87314214 GCF_001194135.2 Octopus bimaculoides
TATATATATATATATATATATATATATATATATATATATATATATATATATATATATATATATTTATGTATATGTAGATCTGTATATGCACACACACACTCTAGCACACACACACCCATATACACATTCACGCATGCGTGCATGTGTGTAAGTTATTTGCCAAGACCTGCAACACACTAAAATGTCCTCTACTCACATTCCTAACACAACTCTATATTTATTCAATGACTTCAGCAAAGAATTTACAAAATACTTCAGTTTTATATTCCGACATTCTCTTTTACAACATCTTTTTATTTCATGTATGCAATGTGCCGGAAAAAGAAAGGAAATAAAAAAAAACACACACACTCACACAAGTATTTATTTTTTTGCAATGTATCAACAGGCTGGTTTATATATTTTTTTCTTTCCTCTTTGCAAGGAATGTTTGAAGGGTTTTGCTAATGAATGCTTTCAATTTCGAATTTGTACTGTAATAAAATGAAAATAAAAAAGAAAAGACTAAATGAAATTTATTTCCCTGCAAAATAAGTCAGATGTGATGTGATTACTAATTCAGAATGTACTTATGTACACACACACACACACACACACACACATACACACACACACACACACACACACACACACACACACACACACACACACACACACACACACACACACACA
>NC_068985.1:87314406-87315484 GCF_001194135.2 Octopus bimaculoides
TATATATATATATATATATATATATATATATATATATATATGGATGTACATTCGTGCATATTACAAACATCTGTTTATTCTACATTTTGTAGCATTTTTCACTTGAGAAAAGACAAAAGAGATTAAATTTTATATAATAAAACATAAATATTTTCTAAATTCTTTCTTACATTTCTGTGTCATATACTTTTTTGGCATTCACTGTATTTGAATATATTATTTTGATTTTAAGATTCAAACGATGGCTGCAAATGATGGATATTTTTATCATTTTTCATAACAAATGTACAGTCATATCTGGTTCTCTCTTTCTCTATCTATCTATCTATATGTATCATCATTGTCATCATCATTTAACATCCGTTTTCCATGCTGGCATGTGTTGGACGTTTTGACAGGAGCTGGCTAGGTAGACAGCTGCACCAGACTCCAACTGTCTGTTTTGGCAAGGTTTCTGTGGTTGGATGCCCTCCTGGAACCATCCACTTTACAGAGTGTACTGGTTGTTTACTTTGTGTGGCACCTGCTTGGGTACCTTTTGTATCATACATTGGTTTCATTTAATGCCCCGCCCCTTTCCCCTGCTACCATGGCATAGATTGAAGGCAACTGAGGAAGGATTTTGTGACAGGCTTCACTTATCCATTTTCAAGTAAGGGAAATCTTTTATTCCAAAGGAATTCAAAAAGTAAAGAATTGTTGAGCAGTTTGTGGACAGGAAACTTCATCCAACATCTCAGTCACAAACGGTGACAACATCTTTCGCGGCCACAGATCAATCCTTGTAAACATTTACACAGCTACACTTAAAAACACAAACATAATTGAGATTCCATCAACAAGATTTCCTCACAAAGAATTGGTTGACACAGAGCAAATGTAAAGGATACTTACCTAAGGTGCTGCACAAAGGAACCGAAACTTAGAGTATGTAAATAAGAAGTGCTCTTCAGCTATGCAGGCTGTGCATGTATATATACATTATACATACATTCATACATATACACATTATACATACATTCATACATATATACACATTATAGATACATACATACATACATATATATATATATATATA
>NC_068985.1:87315864-87321673 GCF_001194135.2 Octopus bimaculoides
ATATATTCTTTTATTCTTCTACTTATTTTAGTCATGCTGGGGCACTGTCTCGAAGAATTTTACTCAAGGTGCATAAATTGTACCTTAATCAGAACATTGAGTATTCTGGTCCACTAATGTGGGCGTGGATTCGAATCCCACTTCTGACAGATATTTTTTTTTAAATGGTGGTGCCCCAGCATGGCCACAGTTCATGAGCTGAAACTAGATAAAATGAAAATGAAATGAAAATCAATTAAACTCAGTACAATCATTTTTTAAAGCCTGGTACTTATTCTATCAGTCTTCTTTGGCAAATTGCTAAGCTATAAGAATGTAAAAACAGCAACATTGGTTGTCAAGCAGATGTGGATCACAGAAAAATACACAGACACATATATATATATATGTGTCTGTGTATACATATTTACATATTCTATTTGAAACTTTATCCTTAGCTGCATCATTTTAAGTAAACATTGTCTTGTTCTGCACTTTACCAGATGTAATAGGTTGTCCTGAACTGTTCCAAGTGTAATAACTTCTCCTGTACTATTCCAGGATTTTAATGTTAAGAATATCATTTCTCTTGCTCACATTTTTCCATGTAATATACATAGGCACAGGTGTGTCTGTGTGGTAAGAAGCTTGCCTACCAGCCACATTGTTCCTAGTTCAGTCCCACTTCATGGCATCTTGGGCAAGTGTCTTCTACTTTAGCCTTGGGCCAACCAAAGCCTTGTGACTGGATTTGGTGGATGGAAACTGAAAGAAACCTGTCATCATCATCATCATCATCATCATCATCATACACACACATATAGTCAATCGAAATAAACAAATAAAAATGAACAACATGAAGATGAGCATAAGAAATATATCAGCTTGATGCTCGGTGAAAGGAGAATGGTCCAGTTCCACTGTATGGCAGCTTAAGAAACTGCTTTCTGCTATAGCATTGGGCTGACCAATCAAAGCTTTATAAGGGGATTTCATAGACGGAAACTGAAAGAAGCCCATCATAAATATGTGTATTTGTATGTATATATGTATGTCTTTTATGTGTGTGAGTGTTTGTCTGTATTCTTGTATCAGCGTTGCATGATGGCAGTAGATGAGCCTCACCACCACATGAGTGATGTTGGTGATCATCAGTCTTCCATGCAAAATATGTCTGGCTGTGGGAAATATTATCTTTCTGAATGTTACCTTTTGTGGAAACAGGTGAGTTTTGGCAACAAGAGGAGGAGTATCTGGTCAGAGAAGATTTCTAACTCAATAAATTGTCTTACTCATTGCAAGTATGGAAAATTGGACATTACAAGATGAAGATGATGATGATGATAGATATATATGTAAGCCATTAATTTCTTAATGTTTGCTTTCGGTGTTTGCTTAAGCAAGGAAAAATTAGTTGAGTGATTTTTCCCTGCCACACTCTTCAAACTTTCATTGATGGAAGAGCTGAATCACCTACAGAGTTGCTTCCTCACCTCATGAAACATTGATTCTTCCTGTATTTAGAGACAAAGTACAGCAGCACCCTCAATTTAAATCAATTGATCACTTGACCCTAAATCAGATGATCAATATATATTTCAATGCAACTATGACATATCCAAACCCATTCTATATATTTAACATACACAATGCAATTCCCCAGAGATATTTCCCACCAGCCATATTCATTATAGAATACACATTCCCAGTTTCCATCTAATAGAAATTAAAGAACCACACAGGATATTTGAAGAACCAACTTGTTAATTGATCAGCTATACCTGTACTTAATGTTAATTATATCTTTATTCCTGCTTCTACTTCCTCTGTCATTAAGTAGTTCATAAATTCAACCCACCATCATATATTATAGGTTGTTTCCATTAGGCTGCGTCACCTTAAAGCTGGCTATACATTACATTTATCATCCATTTCAAATCTTTAATCTATACACACAGCTTCAAGTGCTAATTTGTTTCGACACATTCGCTCGACAATAAGTCATACTTTTAAATCCATAATGTCAAAATATTTTCATATCAGTCAAATCGCTATCAATCTATGTCTATCTCTGAAAATATCACGATCATGTGTGTGTGAGTGTCCATGTTTGTATGTGTGTGTGTATATGTTTGTGTGCAGGTGCACGTGTGTGTGTGTGTGCATGCATGCATGTGTTGTTAGTGTGTGTGTGTAGTGCAAGAATGGATGAATGGCTGTAGTGTTTACTTCACAGAATTCTGTTTTGGGGTTTCATCTCATTGCATACACTTTGAGAAAGATTTTTCTTCTCTGACCTCAGCCTGATCTATGACTTGTGTCCAAGACTATATAGAAATCCAATATATATATATGTGTGTGAGTGTGTGAGTGAGTGTGTGTGTGTGTGTGTGTGTGTGTGTGTGTGTGTGTATACATACACACACACACATACATATAAAAGAATAAAAAAAATGGGACAAGAACACAAGACAGCCAGGCAGATGATAAAAAAGGGAGAAGGAAAAACAAGGACAGGTCATTCGGAGTCGAGATTGCTCCAATCTGGCCAGCCCCAGGAAAAAACTAAGCTAACAGCATTAGATTCCTTGGAAGAAAGCAGCGAATGTATACGAAAACAAGGATGGAAAAAAACAAAACGGAGAAATGGTACACAAATGCAAATAACAGGACATTAACAACATGTGTCTTTCATCTAAGGACGAACTAAATTAAACTGGCGTGTGTGGAAGTGAAGACTTACGGCAGGGACATAAGAGATGACAGGCATGGGGAGGGATATAGATGTTGCACGGATGGTAGTTGAACCAAGAAAGAAAGGTCAGGCTTGGTGGAACACTGATCATGTGGAGAGAGAGGAGAGACAGGTATGCATGTATGGTATCACTCAGGCAGCACCTGCTACACAACAGCAGCAAAAAAAAAACATATTAATGCAGTCCTGAAAAGTGAAGTGAGCAACATTGTACGAGTTGGCAGTGAACTCCTCAAGAAACACTCTCTTCCTGATGATCTCCTGTACAGCACCAAAACAGCTGGGTTCTCTTACCTCAGAGAAGACCTGGATGGAAAGCACTCAGCATACAAAAAAAAAAAAAAGAAAAAAAACTATGTACGAGTATGCTGCCTGGAAGCTTGAAGAAGAAAGTAGAATTGCCATGAAGCACAGCCTCTCTTAGACACAAGACCACTACATTACATCACACTTTGAAGGCTAAACGTTTGCAATCCAAAAACAAGAGATTGCCACAAAGTACCTGGTGAAGAAGAGAGACAGTAATCCCAAGATTCAACCACATGTGTAGGCTATGTCATGTTTCTATGGAAGACATCACACATGTGATTAGCAGCTGTCCTAAAATGTCATCACATTGCTACCATCCTATGCGGCATGATGTGGTTGCTAAAACAATTTAAAATGCCATCTGTAAAAAAAGACTGTCCTGAAATAAACTTAGAAAATTCCTCTGATATGGAATACATTCATAAACACCAATTCAAGGAATAATGGTGGAATATTCCCATCAAAACTTCTGTCAAATGTAAGCGTAACAGCTCGGGTATTGTTGCTTGGGACAGAGGGGCAAAGGTATGTACCATCACAGAGGTTAGTTGCCCTGCACATATAAATATCTCTTTGAAAATCAAACAAAAATAGGATATCTATAAACAACTGCTTTGAAACCTCCAGCTTCTATATCCAGACTATAAATTCATATTCATACCAATAATAATTGGAGCACTAGTTTTTATTGGTAAATGCTTAAAAGAGAGTCTGGATAAAATGGGATTTTAAGAAAGAGAAACTGATTGGCTGATTCGTACATTATGAGAGAAATCTGTGAGTGGAAGAGTAAAAATATGCAAGACCTTTCTCAAGTTCCAAATGTGAATTTGTCTGGGTTAGCTACATCCCAAAGATGGAGCCTTGTATCTTTGTTGGAAACCAGCTCCCTCCTCAGTGGAAGATTTATAACAATATAGATATGCACACATATGTATATGAACATACATACATACATACATACACACATATATACATGTATGTATATATATACATGTATGTATGTATATACATGTATGTATCTATATACATATATGTATTTATATATGTATATATGTATGTATATATATATGTATGTATATATTTATATGTATGTATATAGAATAATTGTGCATGCATTTGTCAGCAGGTAAAGTTTCAAGGTCCTTGCTGACATTTGTATTGAGAAATAAGAAAAAAGAAAAGCTATTTCCGGTAATTAAAGACATTTTATCTTAGACTCCTTCCAAAATTATGGATTGCCAACCTAGAAATAAACAGACAATGCTAATGAAGGGTTCATTATAGTGATTAAGTGAAGGAATGGCATTTACTGAAAGTTAGCAGATCGATTCTAGGAAAACAAGAGATGAGCATAGCTGAAAAGATAGAAAAAAAGATAAGGGCTGATATATATATATATATATATATATATATATATATATATATATACAGGGAAATGAAGTGCATGTGCTAAATAGGTAAAGAGAGACAAAAAGATAAAGGAGTAAGAGAGGGAGAGAAAGAGAGACGGTAGCCACAAATAGCATCAATTTGAGAAGTAACTAATGGAAAATTAGCAAATACATGGATATATAAGTAGATAAATTCATGCAAAAACATGTACAAATATATACATACATGCATATGTATAGTAATAAATATTCACATGAACACACTTCTATCTATCTATTTATCTATCTATCTATCTATCTATCTATCTATCTGTCTATCTATCTGTCTATCTATCTATCTATCAGTGTACATTTTATGTGTGTGTGTGTTTATATATGTGTGTACATATGTGTTATACATCCACATATGTGTGTTTGAGACGATGGGTGAGAATGTGTGTATGGCTGTGGGTGTGTCTTTGGCTTCATTGCAACCGTGGGGCAACTGAGCAACTGTCTATTGTCCCAACCCCTGCCCAACGGGCAGATTTGGCAAACAAAATTAAAAGAAGCCAAGCCCTTTGTACATATATGTATATATATGTATGTGTGTGTGTGTGTGTGTGTGTGTGTGTGTTTTATGTATATATATATATATATATATATATATATATGACCAGGGCTGGCTTTAGGAGGTGCAGAGCCCAGTTGGGAACAATTTGGTGGGCCCCAGGTTCGCAGTCAACTTGCACCAAGGTCTATAGAAACATGAAAATATAAAAATCATAAAAATATAAAAAGCCACCCGTTGAAACTCTGCTACCGTGCGGTACCACTCAGTCCACGCTGTAAAGTGGTGGCGTTAGGAAGGGATTCCAGCCACAAAGACCATGCTAAACCAGATGGGTGCTAGACGTAGCCCCTGGCTTGTTGGTATCTGTCAAACCATCTAACCCATGCCAGCATGGAAAACGGGCTTTAAATGATGATGGTATGAATATACATACACATATTATGTATATATTTATATGTGTGCGTATATATATACGGGGAAACGTTATCGGCATAAACATAAAAAAAGGTTTAAGGATGGCATAAGGACTGCTATGAAGTCAATTGGAATGGCTCCAAAAGATATAGAAGTCCTCGCTTCAGATCGAGTTGGGTGGCGAACAAGGGTGTGGAGCGGAGTGAAAGCATTTGAAGAGGCCAGGATGATGCAAGCAGGGCTCAAGAGATATTTAAGGAAAAATGTAAAGACTGAGAAGGTGAATGACAAGGACCTTTTTGTGTGCACAGTCTGTGACAGACCATGTCTGTCCTTGGCTGGCCTCAAATCTCACCTGCGAACCCATGGAAAACAAACCTCATCCAGCTATTCTGATTATATGTC
>NC_068985.1:87322007-87332633 GCF_001194135.2 Octopus bimaculoides
ATATATATATATATATATATACATATATATGTATATATACATATATATATATATATATGTGTGTGTGTGTGTGTGTGGTAATTTTCTGAAACGTATAATTTGTTAATAAAATTTTCTACATATACGTCTCAGATGGTGCAGATTACGATTTTATCGTAATTTATTGTGTAAAGCATTTTTCTCTCTCTTTTAAATAAATTCAAAGGTACCTGGTCCTCAACGGGGTTGTTTAGTATGCTAGAAATAACAGTTATTATGCATAAAAAACAACCACTATTCTGATCCCTTAATATGCCACAAAAGGGGAAATAAGTCCTTTGCAGTGTACTAGGAACCAAGATTATTTGATAGCACACGAGAAAACAAAAAACAGAAAACCAGGAAAAAATTCCGAGGTGAGGGGGGAATCCGAGGGCTCACCTCCACTCCGATTTTGGTGGATGCTTACATCATAATTCTGCCGAAACTTTTATTTGTTGCCTGTTGTTACGCTAAAAGAGATATACATAAAATGCAAATTAATAATAATTATTAATTAGAATTTTCCGGAAGCTGGTTATATACTTATTGGTTATTCTTTTTTTACTATAAGCTCTGATGTACGACTCAGTTCTGTCAGGCTTTAAAAGAAAATATATAGCGGGATTGATTCATTCAAGTGAAAAATTCTTTAAGGTGTTGCTTCAGCATTGTCATAGTTTAATTACTGAAAGAAAGGCAAAAATATAATGGTTCAACCCCACTTATAATTTTGAGCCAAGAATGTGTAGTGAGAGAGAGAGAGAGAGAGAGTTCCCAAATGCTGTATAAAGACAACCAAACAGGATTTTTGCAAATAACACAATATTAAGATAGTAAGTTTGCTGTATCTGGATCTACCATGAACAAAACTTATACTTTCTGTTGTTTCTAATTTGATTCAATTACAGTTGTATAAACCTCACACATGTCCTTTAAATGATAGATGTTTAACAAACTTTATTACACTAAAAGCATCATTTAAAGAAGATAATGGTTTATGCAGAATTCCCTTTAAATTGAGGTATAACTAACACAGAAATTCAGAACTTCGATCTTACCAGCTGATTCTATTTTATTGAAATAAATTTCACATTTAACAAGAAATACCTATTACAACATTTTATAATTGCTTCATGTCTTCAGTTTGAATACCTTACCATTATATTTCACTTAGCTTCACTATTTACAATATTTTACCCATAAACATTTTAAAAACTTTCTTCATCTTTACTCACTTCTTTTCTGATTATTTCTCTTATTAGCAATTGCTAGATTGTAAACAAATTGCTATATAAGTCGTCTTTAAAAAGAACACACAAAAACCTTTACTTTTATACATCTCTTTTATCTACATTCACTCTCCCATCATCTTTTAATCCAATACATTATTGATACAAATGTTTCTTTTTTTTTAATTTATTGCTTTTTATATTTCTACTTGTTTTATTTCTCTTTTCTTTCTTCTTCCACTGCTGCTGCCTTTCCTATTCGTCTTTGCTTTATGCACATGTTTGCTTTTACAGTTTCGCTATTTTCTTTCTTGATTTTTCTCGCTTTATGTCCATTATTTTTAACAGTGAGGCAGTTATGTATATTATCAGTTATGTACATGGCTGAAGGATAAAGGATAAAAAGAAAGAAATTTGTCATATTTACTATATTATAATAAAGAATGAATAGTCACTCAGAATAATGTATTGAGTCCTTACAATTTTGAGTACCATCATATGTTATTTTTGCATTTATAGTAAATAAATAAAAGCAAAGTTAATGGCTGATTTTCAATAGTCTTGAAATAGGTCAATTGTCCATTAGTTTAGCCTTTCAGTAACAAAAGTATATCTCCTATCTTGAAGTCCTACTCATATCAAACAAAGATATTATTTTATTTTATATCTTGAGCAAGAATATATGGCATATAATATTTTCTTCAGCAAAACTTCTGCTTATCTCATGCAATACATTGAAAATTTTCACAGACAAATATTTCTTCTATCTGTCCGACACTCTTTCATATTGTGTATTTCTTATCAAAAAGCCATTAGAGTTCTGGGATATTTTCCACCAGCACCAGCACCACCGCTGCCGCCACTTGCGCTCCGGCCTTTCCAGCCATGAGTAAAAGTGATGTTAAACCAACATCAATGTTGATGGTGATGACAGTGATGACATTCATGATGATGATGATGATGATGCTGAGGATGATGATTGGAAAACTCTGAAGAAAAATTATCAACATAACTTGCAAGAAAGCATTTTGATGTATCTATAAAACCTTTGCTATGAATATGTTATATCTTTCTTTCTGAACGTAGAACTTTATACACAGCAGTTAATAATATAGCATTTTGTTTCTGTAGGTCAGTTTTCTAGATACCAAACAAATCTCTCTTGTTGTTGCCACAAACATTAACAACATTAGAGAATACCTAACATAGATTCTTCTTCTTCTTCTAATGTCTCTTCTAGATAATCTTCTCTGAATTTAGATAACAATATCAAATTTGCTTTCAAAGAAATTAAAATTATTTTTTTCTTTTTCCTTTACTTTTATGTTTGTATTATCACATTGTGTTCCCCTCAATATATTGGTGATATGCTTCCTGCAGATAGAAATCCAGTCTTGTGATAATGAGTAGCTTTCAGTAATTCGCTAAGTTTGATTTCACTTTACAGCTTAAATTTAAGCTGTTTCTTCTGCTCTATTCCTTGTCATCTGAAGCATGTTATTGTATTAGCAACTGTTTATGCATGATGTGTTCGTTGGATGCATATCTTCAACTTACTTGAAATCATAACAGCCTTATCTCTGAAGATATGCAATATTAACAACACTATACACTCAAGAATAATTTGCTGTAAAATAGGATTTATACATTTTTAAAGATATTTTTCCTTTAATTTAAGAAAATGTATTTCGTTTCTTTAGTCAGATTTAATGATCCAAATTTTTCAAGTTAAATGCTAAGATTTTCGTTTAATTACTGCCAATAAATTAACTCATTGCTACGCAATATTGTACATGTTATAGAGTACATGTAGTACTTTAATAGATTGTGTCATAAGAAATAAAGACAAGAAGTATTTGTACTGAAGACTTCAACACTTAACAATAGTTTAAATTTTGGCTTCATTAAAGGGAAATAACTCACACAAGTCACGATGCCGCAACTGATAATGAATGTAATATCACAACTCTAAAACGAATAAAATAAAATAAAAAAAGTTTTGAGATCACAAAAGTCACAAAATAAGTATTTATGTTTCCTTTCAAAGATTTTGTCCATTAAAACAAGTGATGGGCTTGGCAGGACTCAGTGCAATAATTCCCTTACCTCTCTTATTGAAACAATCTCTCTCTCACCAAATAGTATTGTAGTGGAATAAAGAATAGGAATTGAAAATGTAATTGGGATCAGGATCTGATAAGTTCAACTCTGCCAGCTTCTCCATTTCACCTGAGAATGTTTAGACTTTAAGAAATCATGGTGTAACAATTCTATGACATGTTTGCCTTTCCAAAATTTGGTAAACATGTCAATGCATTTCAAATGTTCAGCTGTCTGTACGAAATGACCCTTTTGTGTGTGACTACATGCATTTAAAAAAAAAATAAGATCAGCATTAAGAGATATTAGCCAAGGAGTCAGAGAAATAAGATCTGGAGAAGAGTACCTGAAAACAGAGGAAATGAAAGAGGATTATGAAGAGTGCCATTGGTTACAGTCAGCAGCAGAAATCAAATGTTCAATGAAGTTCTCAAAACAAAGATTCTAGATTTCACGAGTTTTAACCAATAAATAAAGGTCTGCATATTCACTAATTTGTTCTTTCACATTTATCATTTTCTGTTTGCTTGTAAAATGGGATTTTACCTTGAAAATTTCAAGATTTTGTAGAAAAATCTCTCAATTCTAAACTGAAGATTTGAATTCCAGTATCAGTGGGGTTAGTGCTGAAAAATGGAACTAGAAATAGTTCTTTGAAACATCAAACGACAGTGAGAGTTGATGGCTGCACAAGGAAAGTGCAAAAAGTTGCTATGAATATTAGAGAACCATCACCACAAAGTTCTGTCTGTTTCTAGATACTATTTAAGGTTTACGAAATCTACTTACATGCATTCCACAGCCTAATTAACCTGTGGGAGAAATGGGACCATTTGGACTCCAAAATTCAGGCAGGAATTTGCAGCATTTTCCTGAGACATGATAAATTTCATTTGGAAATGAAAACTTGTTTTACAGAACACTACAAACTTCCCATATATGAATGATACAATTCCAGATGAATATAAAATTTATAAATTGGTTGAGCTGCAGATTAAGGTATATTTACACATATTTACTTTTCGATATCGATTAAAACTATTTGAAACTTATATTGAAGAAAGTTCAATTCTCTTGAATAACTCTTCTGCCGTTATTTTGCATCTTGTTAGTGCTTGATATGAGTTTGGTGTTTCCCACAGATTTAAGGCTACCATTTACATAAACCTTCAACAATTGCAGCGGATTCTTTCACTGTAGATTGATACTATTTGCTTGTGAGAAGGGTGGAAGAGGACAAAAACAAAACGTGTAAATTTGTGAAATGTGTTGTGCATTTGATTAGGGTTGTGTGTGAAAGTATTGACTGAAAATTGGATGCAGTTATTGACATCTTGAAAGAAAATACTTTCTCTCTCTCAAACACACACACACAGTCACAGACACACACATACACATATAAGTAGCTAATTCTAAAATATTTGGGAAAGTGTTTCCCTTTTTTGTGAATCAGCCATACAATTGGAATAAGAACATTTACTGTTGAGGATACAAATAACCAGAATGTTGAAACATACGTAGGGAATAAATGATATATACTGCATCATGTGTTGATCATACTTTCTCATATATGTGTGTATGTTTCTATATAAATGAACATATGTAATAGGTATACAAACATGCCAAACTCTATCTAGTTCTCCATAGATAAAAAAAGAAAAAGAAGAATTATCCTTAGTCAGTTTCTGAGCCTTAGAGTGATCTCATCAGAGGTGTCTATAGAAGTTGATCAATCCTAAAGAAGCAAGCAGATAATCCGTTTAGACACAAACTTAATCCTGTGGGTTTACAGAACTGGTGTTATTAATTTGCATATTTTAAGTGCTTAACCTATCTTTATTTTCTCATTTCTTGGAAACTCATTAACTTTTCCCAACACTAAAAATGGTTTTGTTATATTATTAAAATTGTTACAGAGATATTTTTATTTCCAATAAATGGAAATTCTTGCACTTAAATACCATTAATGACATTATCATTCGCTGAACTGCAATTTGGGAAGCATCAACCATCAGCAGTTTAATTGGAAATAATATCAGAATTGTGAATTTGGCCATAAAAATGAATGCGCGCACGCACACACACACACGAATGTGTATATGTATATATATATATATATATATATATATGTGTGTGTGTGTGTGTGTTTGTGTATACATATATATATATATATATATATATATATATATATATATATATATATATTGATAGATACATATAAACGTGTTGGTGTCTGTATGCATGTGTAAGAATGTGTGTGTGTACATATGTATGTGTTTGATTATGAAAACACACACACACACACACGTATGTATATGTATGCCTTGGGTTATATATATATAGTAGCATGTCACTCTCAGGATGTGGATACAAGATGTTCTTGGACAAATGTAGTGATGTCTTTCAGATGAACCTGATTATAAAACAGTTTCATTCGGTCTGTTTCTAAATTAAGTACAATGGCATCATACTTTACTTACTTCCAGGGTTTCTTAAAAATCAGTAATGATTACCTATTATCTCCCTGCGTAAATAGTGTCCCTGTGCTCCCATATATACACGCATACATCCATGAATATCCATGTAATAGTGCCGTTCTATATTACATACCCATTCACATATGAGTGAATATGCATGTGTATAGATGTGTCTAAACACCGACAAGGAGAAGACATGCACGAAAATCATGATAGCAAGGAAATGATCATCATAATCGTTTAACATCCATTTTCCATGTTGGCATGGGTTGGACGGTTTGACTGGGGACTGGGAAGCCAAGAGGCTGCACCAGGCTCCAATCTGATTTGGCATGCTTTCTAAAGCTGGGTGCCCTTCCTAATGCCAACCATTCTGAGAGTGTAGTGGGTGTTTTTTTACACGCCATTGGCAGAGGAGCTATTCAGGCAGCACTAATATAATTTCAAGTTTTTGGAAGATACTCCTTCAGGTCCCAATATACACACATAACTGTGTCTATTTACTATTCATGTTCTATAAGACAAGGAAAACACTGATGGAGGATAACGTGTTGCTTGCATGTTCATTATTTGTCATGTAATTTACATAGAACTATATCAGCATATATGCACAAACACATACATACATACATACATACATGCATACATACATACATACATACATACGTACAAAGGAGAAAGCTAATTCGAAGGCTACAGATCCAATCCTTCACTGGAACTGTAAAAATCTCTAAGACTTTTCAGAAGTTTATCATTTAAATATATATGAGCATTTCTAGATATGTAACTACATGCATGAGAATACATACATTAAACAATACATACATACATACATACATACACACACGTATGTGTGTGAAAGCACATGTATTAATGATTAGGGAATTTGGCTGATGATTGTAAAGTTGTGAGTTCATTTCCCGGCAATGCATTCTGTCCTCGATCAAGATACTTTATTTCTTGTTGCTCCAGTCGACTCAGCTGGCAAATATAAGTAGTACCTGTAATTCAAAGGGGTCAGTCTTGTCCCATTCTGTGTCATGCTGAATCTTCTTCAGAACTATGTTTTAAGTGTACACATGTCTGTGGAGTGCTCAGCCACTTGCATGTTAATCGTATGAGCAGGCTGTTCCAATGATCTGATCAACAGAACCCTGATTGTTGTAACCAACGGATTGCCAGTTATATATATATATATATATATCTATACTATATATAAAACAGAGATATGTTTGTAATCGCTTTTCACGTGAAATCAACTTCACCAAAGGCTTCCATACTTGTAATGCATGAATAATTTGACCTCGGATAACTCTTAGGCTCTTCATTTGATTTTTTTAATTAAAAATAAATAATATTGCTCTATATTTAAGATTCACTTCTTTAAAAAAGTTCCTCAATGTCAACTTCCGGTATTGACGTAACAACCGCAAAATACCTCACTCTCTATTTTGTGTGTTCGTGTGTATGAGAGAGAGAGAGTAAATACTACATACACACTGCTCTCTCACTCTGTCTCACACACATACACATGCACACACACCCTGCTTGACTCACTCACACTCTGTCTCTTACAAACACACACATACATAAATGTATACAAACATATTTACAAAGACACACGTGTGTATGCACGAGCGTGCGTGTTTGTAAGAGACAGAGTGTGAGTGAGTCAAGGGCTGTGTTGTCATATGCATACATCCAAAGATGTATGTATATTTATGCATGTACGTATGCATGACAACAAAGCTCTCTCTCTCACTCACACTCTGTCTCATACAAACACACACATACATAAATGTATACAAACATATTTACAAAGACACATGTGTGTATGCGTGCGTGGGGGGATTCCACAATCGCCATTTATTTCAATTACTCTTCTGAAGATATTCACGTGAATCATTTTTTTCATTTAATCCCCATTTTAATTTTCGTAAAAGTTTCCAAGTACCAATGAGGCTTTTTGGCACATCTTCAATTTTCCCCATTCATGAGAGGCGCCCAGCCATCATTCATCTGAGAGTCCATCTACAGAATGTCCTCAAATTTCTATACAGCATATTTTGCCTTTTTTTTCTTCAAGTATATAAGCAACAATTTCATTCCCGAGCAACACCGGGTGCCTCTGCTAGTATATATATAAAATCATCATCATCATCATCATCATAATCATTATCGTTTAACGTCCGCTTTCCATGCTGGCATGGGTTGGATGGTTTGACTGGAGACTGGTGAGCCAGATAGCTGCATGAGGTTCCAATCTGATCTGCCAGAGTGTCTACAGCTGAATGCCCTTCCTAACACCAACCACTCCAAGGGGAGTAGTGGGTGCTTTTACATGCCACCTGCATGAGGGCCAGTCAGTTCCTGGCAATAGCCATGCTCAAGTGGTGTTTTTATGTGTCACCTGCACAGGAGCCAGTCCAGCGCACTGGCAATGCACTCGTTTGAATGTTGTTTTCCACGTACCACTGGCACGCTGGTAACAATCACGCTCGAATGGTGCTTTTTACATGCCACTGGCATGGAGGTCACTCAGCGGGCCCGGTGACGATCATGCTCGGATGGTGCTCTTAGAGATCCACTAGCATGGATGCCAGTCATGCGGGGCTGTCATCAAATTTAATTTCGATTTCACTTGCCTCAACAGGTCTTCAGAAGCAGAGTTTAGTGTCCATCTCTAGTGCTACTACCATAACAAAATGCCTCCATCAAACCCTCTGAAAGGGTTGGCATTAGGAAGGGTAGCAGCCAAGGGGACTGGGTTACATTGGCTGCATACAAACAAATCATGGCTCCTGACCTGTGTCTAAACCATGCCAATATGGAGAAGCGGATGTAAAACAATGATGTGCATATATATGTGTGTGTGTGTGTGTGTGTGTGTGTAGATGGATAGGAAGATAGATTGATAATAGTAATGGACATGAGTTTAAAATAAATGGAGATATGTCTAATGTTGATTAAAATGTTATCTGATATATAACTTACCACAAAATGTAAGGTCAAATATATGGCATTGCTCTAAGTCATGTCACTTTTCTTATGATATAAAAAAAAGCATGCTTCTATGTGTGTGTGTGTGCATGTATGCATGTGTGTGTGTGTGCATGTATGTGCATGTGTGTGTGTGTGTATTATGGAATAAGATTTCATAAGAGAGAAAAAGGGTAACGTAACATCAAGATTTTACGCATTGATGTTTTAGATATTTGTTAATGGTATAAATGTAATGTAAACTGATTGAAAAACATTTATGATCTCCAGCAAACTGATGGATATTTTAAATATATATTTTTTTCCCATAATTTTGATTTACATACTATTTTCCATCTTAATCTTTCTTCTCCCTTTTCTCTGTTCATTTCTCCTTTTTTTTTTGCTTTTTGCATTTTGATCTTAGTCTGTCATCAATGGTTTAACATTACTGTTTGATTGTCACTCTCTGTCACTCTGTCACTCTCTGCTCTTTATCTCCTCTCTCTCTCTCTCCTTCTCTCTCTCTTCTCTCTCGTCTATCTCTCCCCTCATCTCACTAATGCTCTAGGTGTGTGTATATGATTTCCTGATTTTTTTAATACTTTTCATCTTAAAATGTTTCCCTTATTTCATTCCCACCCTCTTGTATTTGTACTTTTTTTAAAATCATGGAGGTTGTGTTTTCTGAGTGTATATATATATATATATATATATATATATATATATATATATATGAGTGGGTGGTATACACATACACACACATGTGTATTTATATATGTAAATAAATTTCAGTGTTCATGTATTTTTATATAAAAAACATACACACACACAAACACAAATACAAACATACACAGATACATACATACATTTATATATGCACATACATAGATACATACAGACACAAACACATACATGTTCCTATAAAGTCATATAACTTAGAATATGAACATATATATTAAAAAAAAAGGCATGTATCAAAAAAAAATATATATATATAAAGAAAATCAGACAGGAAATAATAATAATAATAATAATAATAATAATAATAATAATAATAATAATAATAATAATAATACTAATAATAATAGTAGTAATAATAATAATAATAATAATAATAATAATAATAATAATAATAATAACAACAATAATAACGATGATAATAATAATAATAATGAAAATGACAATAACAACAACAACATTGATAAATAAGTAAATAAATAAATAATGATATAAAGATAAAGTAGAAATAAAGTAGAAACATGTCTATTTTCTAATATTTTAGAGTGCAGAAAAGTTCAAGGGAAAGTTAGCTGAGGTGAATGTTGCCTTGAAATAGAGACATGGTGGCAACAGAAGAGTTTAAATAATTCAGTTAGCTTTTATTTTGCTCTTTTCTAGATTTGTTACAGTGCAATGTATGAAAATTGGAATCATATATATATATATATATACATATATATATATATGCATTTAGTGACAAACTTTGGCAAGACAGAACAGCAGAGCTTAGGCACACACACACACATGGACACACGGACACACACACACACACATATATATATATATACATATACATATATACATACGTATATAGTCATATATATACATGCATATATAGTCATATATATATACATGCATATATAGTTATATATATATGCATGCATATATAGTCATATATATATATATACTTATATATATACATATGTATATAAATATATATACACACGTACACACAGACATATATATATATATACATACATACATACATATATACATATATACATACATACATACATGCATATATATATATATATATA
>NC_068985.1:87333082-87334728 GCF_001194135.2 Octopus bimaculoides
TATATATATATATATATATATGTGTGTGTGTGTGTGTATGCATGATTTAAATGAATAAGGAAATAAAGACAATGCATTTTGTCATCTTTTAGTAAACAAAATATAATTTATACTTTTGTAGTTTAGTTACAGGAAAAAAAAAATGATTCAAAAATATAAATATATATTTTTTCAATAAATACATAAATATAGTTGTGGAAAATACCTGACATTTTATTGGTTAATTATTTATACTCTTTTTTTCCTCATGCCTGTGGGTCTTTTAGTTGCGAATCTCAGCATTTTACAAATAGTCTTATTCTGTGCATGTTGTGGCTTGATTTTTCAGCAAATGTACGTCTCTGTTGAAAGGGATGTTGTAGATAAAGTAGTCTTCATTTCCCTATTAGATGTTGTTGATGCTACACAGCCTGTAGTTGAATAATCTCCCTTATTTTAAATGACCATCAATGTGGCACACGGGAAATCAGGTGGATAGTCTTCATGCAGTTAATATATATACATATACACACACACATATATATATTTTCTTTTTGTCACTTTTCCTTTTACTTCTTTCAGTAATTTTGACTGCTGCCTTGCTGGAGCACCACCTCTAGTTGAACAAATCGATTCCAGGACTTATTCTTTGTAAGCCTAGTACTTATTCTATCATACACTTTTGCCGAACTGCTAAGTTACAGAGATGTAAACACACCAGCATCGGTTGTCAGGCGATGGGAAAAACACAGACACACAAATATATACACACACACACACACACATATATACGATGGGCTTTCAGTTTTCCTCTACCAAATCCACTCACAAGGCTTTGGTATGCTGAGGTTATAGCAGAAGACACTTGCCCATGGTGCCACGCAGTGGGATTGAACCTGGAACCATATGGTTTGGGAAGCAGGCTTCTTACCAAACAACAGCCACTCCTACACACACACACACACACACACACACTAATATATATCAGGTGATCACCTGATCAACCAATCTATTGGATGTCGTTGTACCTTGCTGGGAAAGGCTAATCCATCACAGGGTAAACCATTTACTGCTGAGTGAACTGGAACAACATGAAATGAAGGATTTTGCTCAAGAACACAACAAGCTGCTCAGTCCAGAAATGGAACCACTGATCTAGTGATTGCGAGTGCAACACTCTAACCACGAAGCCATGCACCTTCACCATATACACACACACACACACACCACACATATATATGTATATATATAAGTATATATGTATGTATACATATATATACAAATAATTACAGAGGCATCAAGCTGTTAGATCAGGTTATGAAAGTTACAGAGAGGGTCATAGCCCAACTAATTAGGGAGCGAATCAATTTAGATGAGATGCAGTTTGGGTTCGTGCCAGGTAAAAGCACTACTGATGCCTTATTTCTAGTGAGACAGTTGCAGGAGAAATACCTAGCTAAGGATAAACCTCTGTACCTGGCTTTCGTTGACATGGAGAAAGCCTTTGACAGGGTCCCCCGATCCCTTATCTGGTGGTCAATGAGGAAACTTGGGATAGAAGAATGGTTAGTGAGAGCTGTGCGAGCCATGTACAGAGATGCTGCCAGTAAGGTGAGGGTTGGAAATGAGTACAGCAATGAATTCCGGGTAGAGGTAGGGGTCCACCA
>NC_068985.1:87341982-87361431 GCF_001194135.2 Octopus bimaculoides
GGCACATAAAAGACACCATTTCGAGCGTGGCCGTTTTCGTGCGGGTGACACGTAAAAGCACCCACTACACTCTCTGAGTGGTTGGCGTTAGGAAGGGCATCCAGCTGTAGAAACTCTGCCAAATCAGACTGGAGCCTGGTGTTGCCATCCGGTTTCACCAGTCCTCAGTCAAATCGTCCAACCCATGCTAGCATGGAAAGCGGACGTTAAACGATGATGATGATGATGATACATACATATATATAAATACATACATACATACATATATATATATAAATACATACATACATACACACACATATATATATCCATACATATATATATGCTTGTGTGTGTGTGTGAATATATATGTATATGTGTGCGTGTGTGTGTGTGTGTGTGTGTGTGTGTGTGTGAGAGTGTGTATGTCTGTATTTTATGAATCCAATAATGGCGTGGGGGTAGGCATACAACGTGCATTTGCAGATGACATGTTTATCAAGAATAGTGAATTAGGAGACTTTTCTGCTGCAGCCAGCATATTCTTTGACGATCCAGCTATGGCCATCATTCCTTAAAGCTACACCATTGTAATATCATCTGATGTGTTCGCTTTCGTTTTTTTTTTTTAAATATTGTGGAGATGTGATTTGAGAAAATGTTTCTTGCAGAGTAAACGAGAATGTCAAAGGTTGTTGTTCTGAAATGAAGGTGAAAAGAAGAGGTGGGGTGGGGAATGACCAAACAGTTGATGGATGGAAGAATATCAACGTCTTAAGTAATAACCTTGTGGTTCCCATGCCAATGGTGGTGCAACTTCCTTTCCCTGTTCAACCCTATCTCTTCCAGAAACCTTCTGTCTCAAACAGCCACTTGTCAAAAACAAATTCTTTCTCATATTCTACATCAAAATAAACATTTTGACTAACCACGTGATTATTTCTGAATTTAGGACATTTGTGTAGGAACATTTTAATTGCTTGAAATAGCAGTCATATCTTGTCAGACCACATCATTTTAAGGGTTATTAGCATTGTTAAATAGCTATTGAGGAATAGTGACATTTGGTGGGTTGCATGCTATGTTCATAAGTTTGAGTTTTCACTAAGAAATATGTTAAGTAGTGATGCCAAGACAGTTCATAATTATTGGTCTCAAATTTTGGCTCAAGGCCAGCAATTCTGAGATGGGAGAAGTTGATTACATTGACCCCAGTGTATAACTGGTCCTTATTTTAATCGACTCACAAAGGACAAAAGATAAGGTTGACCTCAGCGGAATTTGAACTTAGAACGTAAAGATGGATGGAATTCTGTGAGCCATTTTGCCCAGTAAGCGAACTATTCTGCTAGCTTGACACTTTACAGTTCATGATTATTGGTTTCTAATTTTGGTACGAGACCAGCACTTTTGGGAGAGGGGATAAGTCAATTACATCGACCCCAGTGTGTAACTGGTACTTATTTTATTGCCTGTGAATGGATGAAAGGCAAAGTTAACCATAGCAGGATTTGAACTCAGAACTACCTCTATTTTAGTCTCAATTTTAATGGCCACAATTTTAGGTTTATGTCATCTTGTATCAATTCAGGTCATTCAAAACTCTTGATTTATATTTGGTTGATAAGAAAATGTGGAGGCACATTATAGGAAGCATTGTTTTTTTTTTTATGATTATCAGTGCAGTGTGCTTGTGTGATACATTTACCTGGTCCAAGGAGAGCCTAGCAAAGTTCAGTCAGACACAAATATTAGAAATTGCCCTCTGCCTTAAGCATAACAATCTCCCTTCCTCCTGTTGGCTTTGGAGGACAATAAACCAATTGGAAGCATTAACCATTCTCCTTCCAAAAGCATTCCTCCATAGAAAAGGGTCACTGATGTTGTTCCTTCTTTTCTGAAAAATAAACACAGAAATAAAACCTTAAAAAATCCAACACCATAAACCTGTTAACTTTGCCAGTCTACATCTGGACATTGCTGGCACATATCAAAGCAGGGAAGTTATGCGTATGGCTGTACTTTATGGACGCCAGTATATATATAGTGTGTATACACTGACATTCAGTGTCCTGTAATTGATGTTTATTAAATGTTGTTACTGGTCGAGAAATGATTATTAATTAGAATAACTGGTTTTACTGTTTGCATCCCTCAACACCATGAAGTTCTCTGTAGTTAGACATATGTGCACACATACATATACTTACATATATACAAACATGCATGTATGTATATGTGTGTGTGTCCATAAATATGCATATATATATATATATATATATATATATATATATATATATATAGAGAGAGAGAGAGAGAGAGAGAGAGAGAGAGAGAGATTGATAAATATATATATATATATACATATATATATATATATATGAATATATATATATATAAAAGTGTGTGCATTTTTATTTATGTATATGCATACATCACACATACACTCACACATATACATACATGCATATATACACACATACTAACACATGCATGTATAGTTATATATAAATGTGTGCATGTTGATACACATACATACCCGTGTACACATAATTACATTTATATATTTATATTCACATGTATATACCTGAAAACGTATGTAGAAGTAAACCTGTCCATGTTTGTGTATTTTTACACATGAAAAATATCAATGCGTTTTAGTACCGAGGTAGCAAAGCAAAGACAGTTTTAATGCAGAATCGTTCATTGGCAGTAAGCTTTGATATTTTGATTGGTGCCACAAAGTTTAATGGAGCTGTAATGCTGAAGAAATATCTCGCTGATCTAATAAAGTGTTTATTTCATCTGAAATATTATTATCACTGTGAAATATTTGACAAAACGCACAAATCAGAGCAGGATTAACTCACTAAATTATTCTCTCAAACACACCATACAACATAGAGTCGGAATTTTGGTTTGATTTTTTTGGTTTTTGCTCTCTGTCTCTATGTAATTTCTGACTAATATGTGTGTGGTGATGAAAGAGAATGTACGTATATATATGTGTGTGTGTGTTTATTTCTGTGTATTAGTGTGAATGTACATGTATGCATTTCTGTGTCAATATGTGTTAATGCGCATGTTTATGTGTGTATATTTCATGTCAATGTGTGTTTAAATGTGTGTGTTTTGAGTTGTGGATCTGTGTGTACATATGTTAAAGCAGGCATGAATATATTTGTGAATGTATTTGCGTAAATTTGTTTGTCCATTTATGTGTATTTGTGGTAGTGTAGGTGAAAGGGTGTGTCTGTGTGTGTATTTTTGTGGGTGTGTGAGATGGTGTGCAAATTGAGATGTGTGAATGAGCATCTGTAAGCAAACGTGTGTGTTCATGTAGAAATTTTATGAGAATGTGTATGCAGTTGTGTGTGTGTATGTATGTGTTAATGTTGGTGTAAATGGATATGTTCTTGTAATGTGTGTGAATGTCTATGTTAACATACACATTCTGTTAATGTGTAAAATAATGTCAGTGTGTTTATGTATATGTATATTGTTGACTATATGCTTGTTTGAGTTGTACGTGTGTGTCAAAATAAGTGTGTATATTTCTCCGTGAATGAGTGTTTGTGTAGGTTACTGTGTGTAGGTTTACGTATGTTTTAAAGTATATGAATGTATTTGTATCTGTGCACGTGTGGGAAGCATGTGTGTGTGTGTGTGTGTGTGTGTGTATTTATTTTAGCAAAAGTAAATAAATAGATGTCTGAAATGTATATGTTAATGTCAGTGAATAAACGAACACGTATGCATGGTTGTGAATATATGTAAATGTATGTGTATGTATAAGCATGTGTATGCATAAGTATGCGTCGATTGGACAAGGAAAAGTAGACAGAGAAAAATTAAAAGACACAAGATTACACTCATAAGATTTTAATGGAACTTTCCAGTTGAGGCTCTGCTCTTTACAAGCAAAGGTCGGAATCTCTGGCCGCTCACAGGCTTACAGGCTTACATAATAAAACATTATTGATTTGTGAAGTTGAAATATTGCATAAAATGTGAAAGGATATTGTGGAATAGTGACATGTGTGTATAGTTGTTGAGAAGATTCATGGATTGTCACATGCTGGCAGCCCTAATGGAAAGTTTTATTCATTATATTATGGACTGACCCCTAACCCCATAAACCCTACCCCTTCTCCCAGCTGCTATTGGATGTTACATAAATGGTTCTAATGCTCAATGAGTAGCACTGTCAGGAATACCATCCATATTGGCATTGATCTGCTCTAATTGCTGTTGTTGTTGCTGTTTAGGTGTGGGCCAGCTCCAATTGAGCAGTCCTATAATCAAACAAGGTGGCCATGGATTGGCCAAGCTGGTAGAGAATAGGACAGATTGGATTGCCGTATTTGTTCTGGGTCTCTGCACTCTAAGTTCACTTCCTCCCAACATCAACTTTGCTCCTTTCATTCTTTTGGGGTCAATTGATAAAGTACCACTCCAGTACCCTTTTTCTCTCAGTTTATCTTCCTCTGTCTATCTGTCTGTTTGTCTCTCTTTCTTACAATTTCTGGTAAAATCAGGTTTGGCAAAACCAATGAGAGAAATGTGCTCCATCAGGTCTAAAGGAAAATATACTCAGGGCACCATCTTTGGTATAATGATAATGCTACTATCAAAGGTTGAGGTCCCATCATGTAACATAATCAAAGACATTCCAGAGAAGATCATTCCATCTTGCTCTCTTTCAAAACACAGTACATCTAAAACTATGTTATCCAACACATTCTTTCTTTCATAAGTTATTGTGTTGAGTCAAAATCTTTGCAATATTTTGGTAAGTTATTTTCTTTATTTGTCAAGCAGAGGCCATCATGTTGCACCATCCAAAGCCACTTTCTGTCAGGTCTTAGATCCCATACTGATGCCAATTCTTCTTCGAACTGAAGAACTTCCTTCACTGAAGTGTCCACCTCTTTTTCGGTGATGCTTCATCATGAGTGTAGCAGGTGAGCTGTGGATCGTAATGAGTAATGAACAGGTAGAAAGGTGCAACACGATCACCACTACTTTGAATGCCAGGCTGCTTTTATTGGAACTTGATGCGTAAAGTAAACAAGTTACCAAAATATTGCAGAACTTTTGACTCGACACAATAGTAAGGTGAAATTTGGGTTGATTTGACTGTTATTATGAGCGTCTGGAAAATCAAGATAGAAGTTTCATGCTTCCAATGACTTTGGCCCAATTATATTCATGAGATGCGGAATAATATTTCTTTATTAATTAAAATTTCTTTTTCATTTGGACAGAAAAAAAAGAAAAGAAAGAAAATAGCTTGCAGTGGCTATTAACAACTCTCAAAGAAAAGGGGGAGAAATTTGTAGAAAATAAAGAATTAATTTCTCAAATTTAATTAACATTCTCAGAAACAAGTCTGATCTTTGTTTGCAAGGGGGGAAACAACAATTGACATGTTGCATTCAATTATACATATCTATGTATGTGCACGCATGTGTGTGTGTATCATTGCATCTGCATTCGTCCCTTTATTAAACTGCTTGACAACTGGTGTTGGTTTGTTTACATCCCCATAATGTTTAGCAAATGAAACCTATACGGTAAATACCAGGCTGCAAAAAAATGTGCCGTGTTTGAGTTGTTCAACTAAAAATTCTTCAGGGCAACACCCCAGCATGGCCACAGTCTTATGACTGAAGTGATTAAGAGATAAAAGATAAGAGATGTGATATCCCCTTTCCTTTCTTCATCACTCACAATTATTGTTAGGCTTTTGATTTCTTTCCTTAACTAAAGTGCAAATTTCAATTCAATCAACTCCATTTTACATCTCCCTTTAACTGATTTTCAAGATGACCTCAGCACCTCTGCAGGCCAGATGCTAAGGTTTGCATTTCTTGTTTCTCTGCATATTGAAACTATTTTATTTACTATTTATTATATTTTTGTTGTTGTGTCTTTTGTTGTAATTAATTTTAGTTGTTATTTCTGTTGTTGTTGAAAGGGCAGCTCTATGTTTAGTGTTGTTCCATCTATGACCATCCCGTCTGCTTAAGGCTTTTTAAGAATATAATATCTAATGAGTCCTTTACTCAATTCCAGACAGCAGGATGTAGTTTGAGGGAGACTAGGCTATCATTTACAGTGGGTAAAACAAACTCAGACATGGTTTCTTATTGAACTTAGTAAAGAAACAAAACCAGACATCTATTCTGACATTCTTACAATTTTGCTAATCCTCTGACCTGGATTAGTCCTACTTTATTAAGTCTAAAATGATAAAAGACAAAGCTGAGCTTGCTGGGATTTGAACTCACAGGCAATATTAATGCGAGGCATTTGTCCTCTGTTCTAACGACTCTGCCACTTCACCTTACCAATATACCCATACCACCTTCTGTGTTCTGTCCCATCTGCCTATAAAACAAAACTTCCATCAACACTCATGGAATATTTCTTCATCAACAACAGAATCGAGTTTTAAATATTGATTTTCTCATTGTTTTCCATTCAATGTCTGATTCTCGTTGTGTCTCTTTATCTCTTGGAGTAATTCAGTGATAAAGTGAAGGTCAGTAATTGAATGGTCGGCAGCCATCAACCACACAGCAAACATTTCAAAGAGCAGATTCTTCAACCATATACCACTCATCTATATATCTGTATGTGTATATGTGTGTATGCATGTATGTATACACACACATATACATACATATACATATATATAAACATATACATACATATATATGTATATATATATTTACATATATATATACATATATGTATGAATGTATATATATGTGTGTATGTATGTGCGTATGTATATAGACACATGTGTGTGTGCATATGTGTATATGTGTGTTTGTGTTTTGCTTTTGTAGTTATTAATCTTTTAACCTACTTCTTGCAGGTGATATATTGTGTTGTTGTTGTTGCTGTTGTTTATTTTTGTGACCCAGTTTCACCTGACATGTTTTGGTGATTTAAATAAGTCTTGATTGAGATGTATGTTGTTTTGCAGCCAGTAACATAAAGGTGAAGGTGATGCTGACAGTGCAAGATGATGATAAAGAGTAGGAGGAAGATGTTGATGATGACGGTGGTGTTGATGATGATGACGACGACGATGACGACAACGATGATGATGCTGATGGACATCATCATCGTCATCACTGTTGTTGTTGTCACCATTGCCATCGTCGTCATTATCATCATTTAACATCCATTTTTCCATGCTGGCATGGGTTGGACAGTTTGACAGGAGCTGGCACGACTGGAGAGCTGCACCAGGTATCAACTGTCTATTTTGGCTTGGTTTCTGCACCCACTTGCCCTTCTTGACACCAACCACTTTACAGAGTGTACACAGGTGTTTTTGTTACTTTATGTGACACTAGTGGCATCAATAAGCTGCTTGTAAGAGAAAGACCTCTTCTCACCTGAGAGTGGAACTCCAGTAAAGAAAAGTGTGCCAAGTGAGAGTTAGAGTATGATAAAGGGACAGAGATAATTGTCTTAGAGAAGATACTTGGCTACCCCAGAAGGACAAGGAAGGAGACCGAGACTTAGAGAAAATTAAACACTCAGAGTGAGAGAAAGAAAAGTAGATGGTATTGGATAGTGGCAGACTGGGTTTAAAAATATCGGTTGCCAGGAGACTAAGGGGGCCAACTCATATTTACAAGGGGCCCAACCCACATCTACAATACTATCATTTAGTTTTTTTTTCTTTGTTAAAAGTATTCTTTTCAACTGTCTACAAACACAGCCAGGCTGAAATAATTAATACATTCTTCCAGAAGTGGATAAAAAAATTCTCAAACTTTAGGGATGGGCCCCTTAGATACTAACATGGGCCCCCATATATGGATTCTGATGGTGCAGAGACCCACTTGCCATTGGGCAAGCTGGCAACCTGGCCAGTCCACCACTGGTGTTGGGGATGTATTGGGACCCAACTACACCAATGGGCCCTACATTGCTTTAAAGAGAATACAGTGAAATTTGAGGGAGTTTTCGTTTTTATTTCTAGTGACAATATAGGGACTGTATTTGATATTGATTACAATAAAGTAATGCTTCCCATCCCTAGCAGAGCAGTGATGATGAAACTTGGAATCAGGTAGATGTTGGTTCCAATAATGGCACTGAAGATGTGGTAAGACCTTATCAGGGTCTTTGATGCGATTGTGACGATGTATTCGTGTGTGCATGCCTGCATGCATGTATATATGTATGTATATATGTATGTATGTATGTCTTCTCATGCATATACTTGCAGATCTGACATACTCTTTGTATGTATGTATGTATGTATATATGTATGTGTGTGTGTGTGTGTGTGTATGTGTGTGCGCGTGTGCGTGTACCTGACATGAGGATGATAGTAAAATGGAACACCTTCCAGTTATAGGGGAGATGGCATTTGAACCTACTCTAAATGACATTTATTTAGCTGTGAATAAGCTGAATAGCAAAAAGACTCCAGGGTCTGATGGAATCTGTGCAGAAGTCTTGAAATCTTAACAGATGGCTTACTTGGCAGTGAGAAAAGTACCTAAGACAACTGGGGGTCTTTGAAATGCTAAATTGCTGCATTATATGTCTTTGATGTTGTTGTGATGGTTGTTGGTGTAGTTTGCTGTTGTCAGCTGATATGAAATGACTGAAAATGTATTTCCTGGGTCGCACGAAGTAACGGAACGACACCCTCAAACAATTAACTCAAGGCACATAAAGTTTTAAGCGTGCAGGTCTTTTCTAAATGCTAACAACAATAACTACGTCTTGGGAGAGACATATCGCTTGGAGTTGATGACAAGCTCACTTGTATCACAATCTGTATCTGGTCCATCATAACCGGAAAATAATAGTGCTATGTTCATGGCGACGAAAATTCCTATTTCTTATCTGTTATCTGTCTTAATTAGCTGGATATGATTATGAGAATGCAGACGATGTGCAACTGCCTCCACATTCTACAATAGCTACCAAAAACCGCTCCTTTATAGAGCATAAGGAAAAAATCTCAGAAAATCATATCACACAGTGGCTTGATGTTGATAGGCTGCTTAACAAACCGATCAAGTGAAACTACTTTGGTTTGATCGTGATGTGAGACTGGTTACCTAGCAGTTTGGTTTCAAATCACTGCAGCGGTGTAACTGAATAAAACCAAATGTTAGTTGAGTTCTGGTACTACCCCCCATTAACCACGTTTTTCTGTCTTTGTTTGTCATTTAGGTAGGAGGGAAAGGGCTTCCAAGATGAGTGGGGCTGTGGTATGTATCTTAAAATAAGAAACCTAGTCCAGAATACTTGCTACAAATTTACTTTGGCTAAAGGCACCCGGAGAACAAAGCGGTGGCATGAAACCAAGCAACGAATTTTGTTTGCTATTCACTTGTGTGACAAAATATAGAAGAGTTGCAGTTATTTACCACTTCTATGTTCTGGTATATAATTTCTTCTCTTGTTCCAAAATGTACAGATATAATTTTGAGAAATGTTCTCAGGGCCTGACGTCTCCAGCTTGGCTTATTTTGAAATGGGAATAGTTTCTGCGATATTCCCATTTCGTAGATAAGACATGAGTCAGTAAGAGACAATAGTTGTGAACAATATGTCTTACGAGCTTAAAATCACAGGTTTTTCTGTGTCAGCATCATTGCTGAATGTCCAAACCTATGACCATTGAGTCTTCTCTTTCAATAACTTGCTTATAATAGTTTCAGTTTTGGCACAAGATCCATAATTTAAGGTGAGGAGGAAAATCGATTACGTCAACCACAGTATTAAAGTGGAACTTATTTTATCGACCCCAGAGGGATGAAAGGCGAAGTCGACCTTGGCAGTATTTGAACCCAGAACGTAAAGATGGACGAAATACCGCTAAGCATTTTGCCTGGCGTGCGAACGATTCTATCAGCTCACCGACCTATAACTTACTTATATCCTGAATCTTTAGGATAACCCTTAGGTGACGTTTAACGTGAGAGAATGGAAACTTCCTAGAAACGAAAGCTTAATCTGATAGAAGACATCACTACAAGGCTATCTCTTTACTGTTTGTTCCATGATAAATGTACTCAGTACCTTCTGTAATATGATTGATGTTAGGAAAAACATCAAGTCGTATGAACCATGATAAAAATAGAAATACGAATGACCGAAAGATGTCTGACAGGCCCAGGGAAGTAGTGACGCTAAGTATGAAACTACTTTGACTGTGACGACCCATCAAAGTTTTGCCAGAATTTCGTGGAGTAAATTGTTAGATATTTCTTCATAAACAAAAGTTTAACCACAAACTATTATAAAATGTTCCTTTACTAGTAGACAGCAGTCCTTATTTTCATTTTCTCTGAAATTTTTGAAGTACCGTGAAAATCTGAGGAAAAGTCAGAAATTGATAACTTTCTTAATATGAATGGATCATTGGTTAAGTGTATATGTATGCAGATAGAGGCATGGTTCATCCACACGCATATACAGAGATTTGCACGATAAACAGAGATTAGCTCATATACTACGGTTTCAATAGATCTGTACTTTAGTTGACATAACAATAGATTTAAAATTATTTCTTGAACGGTTGTTAGTGGCAAAAGCTTTTCACACAGAATAAGGAGTGTAAATTCTTGGAGCTTACTATCATCTCACACGTATAAGTTCTTTCTGAAATTTTAGAGAGAAGGTTAAGTAGTTTGCCTTTTCAATTTCGGATCAGAATAAGCTGTTGAATGTTGTGTTACTGCTCAGTAAGACCTACGAGGGGGTGCTGAAAAGTTCCTAGCTTTGGATAAAAGAAAATACAGAAGGATCAGTTAATTATGATTTTATCCAACATATTCCCCCTCTCAGATGCACACACTTATTGCAAGAGTACTTCAGTTTTTCTAAGCCTTGTAAAAGAACTCGGAATGCTGGGCCTCCAACTAGGCCTTTTGCGATACACTCAAAGCCAGTAATTTTACAGCCCACCTCCCTCGTAATTTGCATCATCAATCTGTAAACGCCTGTGTTCTAGTTAGCAAACCTCATGCCTTATTGAAGGTCTCTGTTTTGCCGCTCAGATTTTAAATTTGCAGTGAAAGTATCGTGACATATTCCAGATGGCAGTGGTAGAATGAATTGTAGCGTCGCAGACAACTTTTGAAAGATTGCTTTGTGAACCAGATATCACTTGTCGATGTGTTATTGGTGGAGAAGCTGGTAAAACAGATAATACCTTTTCAAGCCATTTTCCCTTTCGAAGGAACGAATCGGTGAGTTTCTATAAAGTCAATGAAAAACAAGCCAGCTGTATGTAAAAAATGTTTTTTGCATATGGTACCGATAGGTTGTTCCATGGTCTCCTTCGATCAGTAATGTGAATTTTGAAATATATTTAGCAATTTCATCCGCGAAATTTGTCTACAAATATGTATATTCAAAGGTCTTGAGAGAATTGCTGTTGAATAATAAAGTTGAGAAGAATTGAAACGAGCAATTTTGAAGTAATGAACTTGACTGCTAAATTGGTGCCGGTTATCGATCAGCAATACACTACTTTCACGTTGATTTAGATTTCCCATAAATTTCGAATTTCCTTCTTTTGAGCGATTTAACGCTTCACGGTAAAAATAAACAATATCAGGCTGGAAGAGTTTTTGTCGAACGAATCGACCCCTATACATTCTTTAAAGCCTACTACTAATTTCTATCGGCCTCTTTTGTCGAACTGGTTAGTTACGGAGACGTAACCATACCAGCATCAGTTGTCAAGCGGTGGTGGGGGAAAACATACAGACGAGCAAGCACACACATACGAGGGGCTTTTTCCAGTTTTCGTCTACCTAATCTACTCACAAAGCTTTGCTTGGCTAGGGCTCTAAAATAAAACACTTGCCCAAAATGCCACGCAGTAGGATTGAACCCGGAACCCTGACGTTGGGAAGCAAACGTCTTGCCACGTTACCACATCTACACCTTTAATATTCAATAACAATAAAACTAGTGAACTTTGGAAAGAAATCGCAAGATTACCCTCCTTCAATAGTTTGCTGTAAAACACATAGATTAATCTACTACAAATATATTGTGCTTCAAGTTTCCATTTCCAAGATTTTCCCCAAGTAGTAGACCATATTTCTAAAATTCATTCAAGTAAACTTAATTTTTCATTTATCCAAACACATTCTTCGTCATAGCAACTCCCCCAGTTTCAGACTGAATGTTATGGAAATCAAATTTGGTTAGTCTTATGGTATTTGATGCGGCTGAAGTTTTACAGCAGCTTGTCGCCACTTTGGATTATATATATATGTGTGTGAGGAACAGGTCTAGCTTCCCTTAGCAGTGAACAAAATTTATCAAGCCTTGCAACAGTTTTTATATAACATCGAAAGGAATATGGAAGCTCAACATATCAACTAGAATGGCCATTCGAGTTGTCACTTTGTATTTGGTCCGTCAAGTCTTGATTATATCCCACACTTAGTTCCAGCTGATTCTTCACAAGCATTTGCAACGGTTATTCAACTTTGCGTTTGTTATTGTCAATGTCCTCTGGTGATAGTCTTCTGCCCAATTGTAACATTTCGAAATCATTGATTCGATGCATCATCATGTAGGCATAACTGTTTTGTTATTATTCACATCTATGAGCGTTATGTTCCAAATTATCTCTCTTCTTCGAAACAAAAGAACAAAGAACTACGAAAGATAAACCAGATTCGGCTGGCCAGTTCTCTGTAAATCCTGATCATATTTACATAAAACAATGTTACAATGTCCACTGTTACTTTCGGTTATTACTGGCAGAACGATTGCTAAATGAAAAGCAGTAGATCCTAATTTCTCGTAGTGCATGAACCAATGACCGAATTGAAATGTCACAGTTGCTATGTAAAAGAATACGTGTGTGTAAATGTTCAACTAGTCACTTTGTTCGAACAAACAGATATCAGGGTCTATGCCTTAAAATGTGACAAAGTTCATTCGATGGGTAGTTGGAACGTCAATATTATTGATTTAAATTTAGGCAATTCAGCCCGTTTGATCAAAAGCAGTCAATGAATCAGTTGAGAGAAGGTAGTCCACAGCATCCTGACTTCCTCTAGTGTGTAACCCACCTGTATGATATTATCTCATTGCTTCCAGTGAAACTTAATGTTGTGTTGTGGTCCCGATGTTTTAACGAAATTCAAAGCTGACACGAAGTCAATTCGTATTGGAGACAGCTTGAATCTTCTATTTGTACAGCGAAGTGAAAACTAGGTTTTATATAATTTAGACAATTTCACACTCTTCTACTTACGTAAATTTAACGCTCAGAGCAAATCACATTAAAAGGTATAAAACTAGTGCATGTCCACTTCCTGAAAATCCTCTTTAGAATAACTCACACGTTTCTTTGATTCCTCATCTTTATCATGAAAGCGTCAGAGATGGCAAAAAGATAATCTCTCACCTTTTCAAGAACACATCTGTTCCTTCGCTTTACGTGAATTTCTTCCAAATTGAGCCATTTAATTGGCATTATTTAATATTCAATTCGCGCAGTCGTGTATTTATTAGCAGTCACCAATAATTGTCACCTGATATTGTTTGGTCTTCAAGTATTCAATACAAAGACGTCTTCAGCAGTAATCGTCAATTACTTTCCTGCAAACAATTGCAAGAATCCTGATCTCTTCGTCCTTTTAAGTTTTTACTTTCTTCTTTTGCCTTCTTCTGCTTTTTACAAAAGTGTCTTTGTCTTTTCGTTTCTGACAGTATGTTTTTCTTTACAGCGAGTCTCTTTTATCCATAATATATTCGTATAGAAAAGAAAAACAAATCTGGATCGGCACTACAGTGTGTAGCAAAGGTCAATTATAAACAGTTCAAAAAGTATTGTTGGAGAAACAAAGCTGTCCAGCCATCTGCTATGATGCAAATATTAATACATAAGAGAAGCATGAGCACTCACCATAAATAGTTCCCAGACAGATGGTAAGTGGTGTGAAGAAGGGATGAAGAATTTTCAGTAGTAACTGAGGTAATCTTTGCTCATTAACATTCAAATCAAGAGTTGTGATGTGTATACGTATATGCATTGCCCAATACATCTTTCTCTATTAAAACAGTATGAGTTTATGTCGATTTAGCAGCAAATTTTAGCAGAGCGTGTATATCCTTTTTTTATTGTTTTGCACATCGGGCAGCCTTTTGCGTCGGAGTTTTCAATATCTTAACTTGGTGTGTAAAGCTTGATTCAACTGAGTGATTCATGTTTCACTCATTTTCTATTAATTAGAAGGAAAGAATACTTCATAAACTCTCCACAGTTTTAAATAAAATCGAGATATTAATTAAGGATACACCATAGAGCGATGATTAAAATAAAGCAGTGTACATTATTATTGAATACGTTCGTGAACATGCAGAGGGGACGATCATCACTTCAATACATGTCACGGAAGAGAAATTCTCCATACACATAATGTGTATAAAAGTACAGTGACTTAGGCTATGAATGGCCTCATCCAAGTGAGCGGCATGGGCATATGTCGTTACGCTTCATCAGATACAAGGATCAAATTCGTCGTCCACAGCCCATTAAGAATTGTTGTTCTTATACGCAAATAACTTACCTGGCGTATACAAAGCTTTGCAAAGCTCAAATTAATTAAAGGAATGCACACTAAGCAATGGCTATTATAGGTGTGTATATATTCTCTTTCAAAGTAGTTACTGCAGCGACGGCCTTTCCATACTTCAGTGTCAATGGGTGCACAAAGATGTCACACACACTCACAGACGTGCGCGCGCACCACACAGTTTCACAGCAGCTTCGATCTATAAAATTTTACCCTTAAGGTTTTGACACCAACGAAGCTGCTATGAAGATGTTTGTTCAAGGATCGAACGCGAAATCAAAAGTGCACAAAAGTTTTATCTGTTTCACGATAAAATTACTGTAATATGTCTTACATTGAAATGGGAACGTTCCAACACTAAACTGATTAAATGACTATAGTGTTATGTATAAACTACAGTTCCGGGAAAACCAGCGGTGGTTTGAGTTGTTTAAATTTATACCATGGGGTTCCAATTCTCCCTACAACATACAAACGAATTCATCACACGAACTGTGTAGTCACATGTTCACAAAATATGCCTGAATTAAGTGCTCCATTCTAAATACATTAAACTGACAATAAATGTTTACATAGGTTTCCCGGCTGTTTGTGTGTTCGTATATGAGAAATAGGAATTATGAAAGTCTGTTTGTAACTATTTATGTATTTGTTTCTGTGTGTTGGCTTCATTGTGAATACTTCAATACAAAGTTAACAGCTCAGAAATCTCTTAAATTATTCGAATATGATAAATTAAGGTTATTTAAATCACTTAATGTCTATGTTCAAAAGAACAGAAGCAGCTGGAATTCCTGAATACATTCTTGCTTAACATAATGAAAAATTAACAGCTATAAATTAAATATATTCTATTATTCTTAGGTATCATTAACCCGTTATTCTATATCAACGTCCATTATCTTTTATTCTGTATTTCTTTAGAAATTTCAAGTTAATCCCCTTGTAGCTAGTTTTGTACATGGAAGCAAGTGAAGTGTAGTTTGGTAAAATCTGCAATCCAAGGAATGTAGAGTTAATAAGCGTCAGAAAAAGTGAATCCATATCAGTTTATAACATAAAGATAAATTACAATGGATTTATATGCTGTGAGGAGTAAAACATCATACGTTTCAGCCATCTGTCCTTCTTCAGAGAGAGAGAGAGAGAGGGAGAGAGAAAACAAATTAGAAGCTAAAATACCAGAGTTTCTTTAAGCAAAATAAAGTATACGTTAATTCGAACAAAGCCTTTTACTAGGTGAAGGCGCGTTACCTAGTGTGAAGGCGAGTTACCTTAGTGTGAAGGTGTGGTTAATGTATTGCACCCACGATTGCCTGATCGTGAGATCCATTGCCGGACTGTGCGGCATTTCACGGTGTGTGGTGTTCTTTAGCAAAACACCTCATTTCCTGTGTGAGGATCGGTATGTTGCAGAGAAGCCCCAACGGTTCCTCTACTTGTCGTAAAAGGCGACTAAAAGGGGGTTGGGTGGGATTTGCACTCTGTCCTCGTAAAACTCTCATCAGCAACTACTACACAGCCCATGGGCTGAGGGGTGTCACCTGAGGGATGCAAAGATGTCATCCACCGAGGGAATCACTAACACACAGTGGATGCAGTGACGCGTTGTTGCAGAGCATGCTGCTCCTACTACTACTACTACTACTACTACTACTACTACTACTACTACTACTACTACTACTACTACTACTACTACTACCACCAGTTCTTATGACATTTGTTCATTTAAAGCACAGCTGAGTTCTCATATTTCTAATTTAGGATTTTGAAATAAAATTATGCTAAGACATAAGATGACTTTATGAAGGATGATTTAATTATGTCTACTACAGTACTTTCGCCAGAAACTGATTTAATTCATTTATAATCTTCAAATAGCTGGATTCTTCCTCACGCCATCCTCACCATCCACTGGAGTGACTTTTATAATAATACTGAAGCCTTCGAAGTCAGAAATCATTAGTATCATAGTTATGTTATTAAACCCGCAACAGTGTTGGCTAAAGCACATTTCTTGAATGTTGTCTTCCCAAGGACTTTACTGTGTGGCGAATATTCAAATACGCTAAACACAAGAAGTCTCCCGAAGGAATATTTCGGTGTTTGTCACTTTGATTATCATCAGCGGTATACTATAACTTCCAGTCATAAAGATCCGTAACGCCCCATTCGTCGATTGATGTTCTCTTTCGAGATTACATGCACAAATGATGCTAAGTACCAGACCAGAACAAATTGCCACGAGACCAGAAAAGATTTTCCCCTTCTAGTTAGTGTGACTGTGCTTGCTTGTCTTGTACTGGTCGCGTTATCCCTCAGCAAACCGCCATGTATTTTCGTTCGTGAAGCCAAGCCATTTTTTTTAGTATTAAGTAAACAATACTATGGCCTATAGAGTCTATTCCAGACCGATTAGTTCAGCTCACGTCTGGCTCTCGACATTCTGAGAAGAAAAGAATCGGCAGAGTCTTTGTTGATGGAAATCATGTAGTATAAAAGTCTAGCAGGAGGTGCGAGTGTGTCACATGGGAGTGATTGATAATAAACATGATGTAATAGAATTAAAAGAGAGAGAGAGAGAGAGAGAGAGAGAGAGAGAGAGAGAGAGAGAGAGAGAGAGAGAGAGAGAGAGAGAGAGAGAGAGAGAGAAAGGGAGAGAGATGCTTTCTCATAGCCATAAAGACGTTTAAGGGAAGTGCAAAGCATGAAACATGTTAACAAGTCATCGTTACTTACAAGTGATGGCTGACTGTTCAATACATATTTCGATAAGCTGCTTCTTAAAGGACAACGTAACCCGATGTGCTCAACAGATCTGTTGAAATAGTTGATAAATTAGCTCAAAACAGTTCTGGACTCATTGAACTATACAAACCTTGGTGTGAGTAAAAAGAACAATATTACCATCTTTTTAACGACCAGCAAAACATGCTAAACAACAACAACGACAACAACAACAACAACAACAACAACAACAACAACAACAACAACAACAACAATAATAATAATAGTGGAATCTGAAGACGAAAACAATACCTATTGTCATAGGTGCCCCGGGAATGACAGCGAAACGGGCTGATTACTACCTAGCTCAGATACCAGGAAACCCCAAAATGGCTGAAGTTCAAAAGATAGTGCTCATGGGAACTGCCCATATCCTACGTAAAATACTGTCTATGTGATCTCAAATTTTAAAGCAAACACATAATTTTTTTATGGTTTCTTAAACATTCACTAGAACAAAACTGTACAAATCCAAATATATGGTACCCTAGACATAACACCTACATGAACTTCTAACATGTCTCTTGAGGTCTCTGGGTGAGACTTGGATCCAACTTGTACAAATGCAAAACAAAAGTCAAACATAAAATAATAATAATAATAATAATTATTATTATTATAATAATATGGATCTAGTGAGATCCAGTTTGATTAACCATCTTTATCTCATTCAAGCCTTTTGCTTGATGCTTCTTTGCTTCGACCATTTATTGTAAATTTGATTTACAAGGGACATAATAACATGTTTTAGGGAGTGAAACTCAGCGATGTAATTCTGCTTCCAAATCTCTGCCTGTGGTGCTGTAACAGTTGCAGTAGATATTTTATAACTTTCTTTTTATCGAACAAACTTTCATAAACATTGCTGGTTACAATACACTTCAATTCACGCTTGGTTACACCCTTCTCTTCCATCTGGGTGCGGTTATTTGACTGTGTCACCTTCCATTCAACTTGGAGATCTTTCAAAGAGATCTCTTATGATTTCTTGGAATCAAATGACTATTGTTTGAGTTCAGGTGTTGTTCATGAGAGTTTGAAATGTCTGTTCTAGCAGGAATTATGATTTGGCATTCTGTGATAGTTTAATTTAAATTACTATTCTCAGATTATTCCATTGTGAGTATGAAACCTTGGTACTCATCTACATTTTGGATGAGAATGCATGAAGTTACACGAGACTGTACGGGATTTCGGGATAAATAAACATACAGATTATGGAAGGTTGCTTACAAGGATATCTTAATTGTTGTCTCCCTAACAATAGACCTGGTTTCTTTACAAGAAGCTGCTTTCACCATGGACTGATTAATTCCTCAAAAGTTTTATGTGAGAACGTTCGTGCACGTCTAAATGATTAGATATAAATAAACATTATGGGCACAAGCACATCTGTACAAAACATGTGCACACTGAAATTATGGGCAGGGAAAGACAAACACTGATAAATAATTTACATCATTTACATTTGACGTATATTTGCCCTCATCTTGTTTTTTTTTTTGTTAATTTTGGGGAAAATTTCGAACCTAGATTCTCATTCCTAAGATATTTTTCCGATGTTATAACAATAATAATAATTATTATTAAGGTCACTGCCTGGAATCGAACTTGGAATCTTGGGTTAGTATCCCGCGCTCTTAAACCACTACGCCATATAAATGATATGTAAGTAAAGAATTTATCAATCAAACTCTGTGTAAAGAAGACATTATTCACACAAATTGGTTTATCTCGATCAGCAAAGTGCTTAATAATATGAACGATGCATATCGATTCACTAATTAGGGAAAGTAAGCAGATGTTGATGATGTCTGGATACAAACTGAAACGGCTGTAGTTGATTTGTCATTTCTCACCCCAGAGTGAGATGAAACATAAAGTTTGTTGTTTGTGATAGTCGAATGTGTTTAATCGAGTATAATTTTCTAATGTAGTGATGGCTGGAACCAGTAGATATGTTCTCTACATCGTCACATATATGAATTAACATAGCTTCAAGCATCTTTACACACATACATGCATATATATATATATATACACACACAAAAACCTCTCTCTCTATATATAAATATATATATAT
>NC_068985.1:87361697-87364197 GCF_001194135.2 Octopus bimaculoides
GAGAGAGAGAGAGAGAGAGAGAGAGAGAGAGAGGGAGAGAGAGAGAGGGAGAGAGAGAGAGAATTATAAAAAAGACAAGTTAGACAGAGATCTAACCAAATACCAAGATACCTGCTGTTCAGTATTTTCTTTATTTTTATTCGTATGATTATATATTTCTGGTTTTTGATATATATATATATATATTTACTCTGCTAGATTTCTTTCTTTTTTGCTTTCATCCATTTTGTCTTTTTGTCTATTTTGTAGGCTATTCTGACACAATTCTCATTTGCAGACACAATAAATTCCTGTAGAGTGCAGCTGCTACTGGAATTGTCATTCGAATCTAGCATCCTTTATGATATTAGATTCTAATAACAATTGTTGGAAATAGGTTAGTAGTGGAGAAACAAAACTTCAGGAGGTTGAAGTGCTGTGAAAGAAGGATTGAGGTAGAGTGTGTGTATGTGTATGTGTGTGTGTTTGTAACATGTACGTGGCACTCCGTTGGTTACGACGACAAGGGTTCCAGTTGATCCGATCAACGGAACAGCTACTCGTGAAATTAACATGTAAGTGGCTGAGCACTCCATAGACACGTGTACCCTTAACGTAGTTCTCGGGGGAGATTCAGCGTGACACAGAGTGTAACAAGGCTGGCCCTTGGAAATACAAGTACAACAGAAACAGGAAGAAAGAGTGAGAGAAAGTTGTGGTGAAAGAGTACAGCAGGGTTCGCCACCATCCCCTGCCGGAACCATGTAGGAATCGAAACCGCAATCCTACGACCGCGAGTCGGGGAAACGAAACGGGGATCTGGGAATCGAAGCTGCGATCCCACGACCGCGAGTCCGCCGCCCTAACCAATGGGCCATTGCGTCTCCACTTGTAGTATGTACAATGGAAGAGAGTAAGTTTATTGAGAGGCGGGGACTCAGTAGGTTTGTCATGACATCGTGGTCATGCTGGAGCACCGACTTGAGAAATTTAATCAAATGAATTAATACAAGGATTTATTTTCATAAAGCCTCATACATATTCCATCGGTCTCTTTTGCTGAACTGCTTAAGCACACACACATACATACATATACAGAGATACATACGTATACACACACACACACACACACACACACACACACACACACACACACATAATACGTACGAGGACTGATTGATAAGTATCCGGACTCTTGCTATAGTAACGAAGCTAAATCGCGCAGAAAGAAACTGCCTGGCACAGACTGACCTTGAACTCTGCTGTGCATGTTCACAAACTTTCAGCATTCTAGCTCACTTCCACTGTTTACAGCAGTGCTGGGGAGGAAGGTATGTAGCGTGTGATCGTCGCATTGAACATGACAGCTGAGCAGAGAATCTGCATCAAATTTTGCCAAAAGTTTGGTGACACCTTCTCAGAGGCCTACACAAAGTTTTCAAAAAGTTTTCATTGTTCTCGACACAATCAAGTAGATCTCGTGCAATTGAAACCTGAGTGTCTTTTTGGTCAGCTGAAAGCAATTTTGGCACAAACTCGGCAGACATGCATGTCATACTCGAATCTTCAGTGATAATATACTGGTCTGAACGCTCCAACTGTCTATTTGGTATGGTTTTTCTATAGCTGGATGCCCTTTCTAATGCCAACTACTTTACAGAGTGTATTGGGTGCCTTTAACGTGGCACTGGTGCTTTGATGTGACACTGGCATGGGTGCTTTTTTCTATGGTACCATTATGGGTGCCTCTCCACATGGCTCTGACACCAGTTCTTTAATTTTAAGGAACATTTAGTATACAGTGTAAAAAAAGTTGATGTAAAGAAAAGCATGCAGCTATGGAAACCATGCCAAAGCTGATAATGGGGCTAGGTGCAGCTCTGCACCGCATTGGTTCCTGTGTGAAACCTCCCAACCCTTGCTGTCTCTGAAAGCAGACAGTAAATGAAGATGGAAGCGACCCCCTTCGGTCATGCATGAATGACCATGGGATTGTACCTAGAAAGTTACTCTCCGAGACACAAGTCCGGGCTAGGTTGTTTATGGAAGACCAGTAGTCGGCCATGCATACCAGCCTCTCCAATCCTCTCCACACCACTGATGTTATCCAAGGGAAAGGCAACGGGGCCGATACAGCTTGGCACCAGTGATGTTGCAACTCATTTCTACAGCTGAAGTGAACTGGAGCAACGTGAAATAAAGTGTCTTGCTCAAGAACACAACATGCAGCCTGGCCCGGGAATCGAACTCACAACTTTACGATCGTAAGCTCGACGCTCTAACCATTGAGCTATGCGCCTTCACAAATGAAGATTATGATGATAGTAAAACATACAGCAAAAGAGGCAGAAATGAAACACTCCATCTCCGACATCCACAAGGCACACTCATCGTAGCCATAGTCCCCACCACAAATTAAAATTGTATGTTCTTCAAGTTGAAGCTGTTCTGTTCACTTTGAATTTTCGGTCAAAAAGGAATGAAACTGAACTTCAGAAGATCTGATTTATTCTACGTTTAG
>NC_068985.1:87365750-87367246 GCF_001194135.2 Octopus bimaculoides
TGTATATTGTGAGTTGTATCTACTTATGCATGCAAATAAGAGAATTTCAGAGTGGATATATAAGGTTATATATAAATGTATATATGGTTATATACATAATTAAGGGATCAGCAAACATTTGCTTCATATATATATGGTTATATATACATTTCCTCACAAACACATCAAACATAAATTCCAAACAAATTAACTGTATATTTATGTATGTATCTATTATGGAGGTGCAATGGCCCAGTAGTTAAGGCAGTGAACTCATGGTCCTTATATCGTTGTTTCGATTCCCAGACCGGGCGTTGTGAGTGTTTATTGAGCGAAAACATCTAAAGCTCCACGATGCTCCACAACTTTCTCTCACTCTTCCTGTTTCAGTTGTACCTGTATTTCGAAGGGCCAGCCTTGTCACGCTGAATCTCCCCGAGAACTACATTAAGAGTACACGAGTCTGTGCAGGTGGAGTGCTCAGCCGCTTGCACGTTAATTTCACGAGCAGGCTGTTCCGTTTATTGGATCAACTGGAACCCTCGTCATCGTCACCGACGGAGTGTCACTACGATGTATCTATTCATCTATGTCTCTATATTCTTTAACTTGCTTTTGTCATTTGACTATTCTTTGTAAGCATAGCGCTTATTATATCAATCACTTTTGCCGAACTGCTAAGTTACGGAGGACGTAAACACACCAGTATCGGTTGTCAAGTGATGGCAGGAGAACAAAGACAGACAGACAGACAGACAGACACACACACACACATACACACACATACACATTCACACACACACAACAGGCTTCTTTTCTGTTTCCGTCTAACTAATCCACTCACAAGGCTTCAGTTGGCCCGAGGGTATTGTAGAAGACATTTGCTCAAGGTGCCACACAATGGAACTGAACCCGGAACCATGTGGTTGGTAAGCAAACTACGTACCGCACGATCACTCCTGCGGCTTTACCACACAGCCACTCCTGTGAACTTTTATGCTCCTTTTTTCTTCTCTCACTTCATTTTATTTATTCCTGTACTCCTGTCCTATTTGTCACCATTTCATTAATCTATACCCTTCTTATTTTCCATATTTGTCTCTGATGACGGACTATCCCATACTCTGGGATATCTCAGAAACAGATGTAAGACTGATTTTTTCCATTAATAATATCGTATATGACTTGAGATGCCTTGCCTTAGCGTTTGTTGTCCTCTTTAACAATTATATATCCACTATATCGGAAATCGGCAACGGCTCCATAACTAACGTCTTCGCTACAATCTTGGTAACCTTAGTAATCCATTACGGCACTTACCTAGTGTACCTATTCGTTTAGATCACTTGTGAACTAAACCCCCATACTTTGTATGTATATATATATATATATATATATGTATATATAGATAGATATATAGATATATATGTATCCTACTCGTTAAGGTGACTGTGTAGTACGACGTTTGCGTCTCAACAACATGGCTTCAAGTTCATTCTCACTGTATAGTACCTTGG
>NC_068985.1:87367329-87368162 GCF_001194135.2 Octopus bimaculoides
TTCGTTTAGATCACTTGTGAACTAAACCCCCATACTTTGTATGTATATATATATATATATATATATGTATATATAGATAGATATATAGATATATATGTATCCTACTCGTTAAGGTGACTGTGTAGTACGACGTTTGCGTCTCAACAACATGGCTTCAAGTTCATTCTCACTGTATAGTACCTTGGACAAGTGTTTTCTACTACAGCATCAGGCCAACCAAAGCCTTATCAGTGGATTTGGTAGAGAGAAACCGAAAGAATCCTGTCATGTGTGTCTGCGTGCGCGTGTGTGTGTGTGTGTGTGCGTGTGTGCTTGCGTTTGTGTCTGTTTGTACCATTGTGTTTGTGTCTGTTTGTACCATTGTGTTTGTGGCTTTATGTCCTTGTAACGTAACAGTATGACGAAAGAGACTGATAGAATACGTACCAGGCTTTAAAAATATATAAGTATAAGTACTGAAGTTGATTCATTTTCAAGGCGGTGCTCCAACATGGCCACAACGAAGCTACTGAAACAAGGAAAAGATAAAAGATATCATATGCAGCTATGGAGACAGATAGAGAGACGTTAGCTTGCTTAATTGACCGAAACTTCGAAGTCATAGTCAATGCTAGTTTCGTTAAAGAATATATTTGTATTCTACCAAAAGTATTGAGCAATCCTACTGTTAAATGTAAAAATGGTTTATTATGATATAAAAGCAAACATTAACACACATACACACACATACGCACGTATACAGATAGATAGGTATGTGTATACAATCATTCAAATATGATGATGTGCATATGTGTCTACGTGTCAATATGTGTATATATGTATGTGTGTGCATA
>NC_068985.1:87370221-87372984 GCF_001194135.2 Octopus bimaculoides
TATATATATATTTATATATATACATATACATATGCCAATATAAATATAGATAGGTCTAGATATTTAAGCGACGCTAGTAATTTTTATTATCATCATCGATATCATTATTTAATGTTGGGAAGGAACATGTTTCTCACATTCATTTATTCGACTGTCACTCTATTATTCATCTGTTTAACTGTCAGTTGTTTATCTATTGTCAGTCGGCTTCTTTACTTTGTCTGAATATTCAGTAATATGGAATTGTTGTAAAAACTTCCAGCAGTCAGTTAAATATATGAATACACTCTATTTTACATAGTTGGTACATGCTTCGTCATTGTGTTACTAAACAGAAAATACACCTGCTAGAGAATTATTTACAAGCAACACATAATCTACAGAATTCAGCACAAAAATTAATGGTATCTGTAATACGCATTACACAAACTAATACTTAAATAAACAAATCCATTACGTGTTGTTACTAACGAAATTAAATATTGTAGGGATGACAAACTGACAAAACTTAAAGTCTAGTTTTATTGTTTACACAAATTTCATTGCTTCTATTTATTATAAAAAGGCATGACACATGCTAATATTAGTTCACCCTGAAGATGAGACTGTGACGGTCCAGAAATGTTTGCATTAGCGAACTTTGCAATCTCTAACAAAATTCAAGAGGCTTGTACAAAAATATGAAAAACTTCGATGAGAAAGGATAAAAATTGAACAAAGAAGTGTCTTCAGTACACACATGTAGAAATGAATTTAAATACACACACACACACACACACACACACACACACACACACACACACACAAACAGACGCACATTGCTGGAGCACTCACTTTATTTCTGTCTTATGGACGACTGTTCAAACACTCTAGTGCTGGCGTAATAATAAAAGCACCCAGCACACTGTGTAAAATGGTTGGTGATATGGACGTTATCCTGCCGCAGGAAAATTGCTAAAAGACACTGAAAAACATCAGTCCAGGGCAGCTGTGACACAGTAAGAAAGGACTCAGATTGCGACGATCCTCCTATCCCATGCCAGCAGAGGCAGCAGATGTAAAATGATGATGATGATATCTACACACGCAGATACATACTTTTGTGTCTGTTGTGTCTAACAAATATAACCATCCTTTGCTGTTTGGTTCCCTTTCATTTTACGATGTAGCTTAAGCGTTGTCTTGAGATCCGACAAGGACTAAGACATACACAAAAATGGTAAAACCATGAATACATCTTAGACGCAGGTACACAGATAACATTTCAACAGAAGAGGTACCTTCAGGAGCAACTAGAAGGCTGTAACTGCCCTTCTCTACACAATGCTTTCTGTGTATACTTACAAGAGAGGAAACTCTAGAAGCGACAGTATTTCCTTTTTGCTGATATGCATAATACTATGACCGCAACAACAAAATTCATATCTTAGATCCTCATCATTTAATGTCAGTGTTCCATGCTGGCATGGGTTGGATAGCTTGACATGATGCTACAGGTCCAAGGAAGGGCATCTTCTTGCTTTGTCAGTACTATCTACTAACTGTTAGCCACAGACTAAGAAAAGTATATTACTACTGATAGAGGGACATTCCGTCGGTTAAGACGATGACGATGGTCCCAGCTGATCCGATCAACAGAAAAGCTTGCGTGTGAAATTAACGTGCAAGTGGCTGAGCACTCCTCGGACATGTGTACCCTTAACGTAGTTCTCAGGGAGATTCAGTGTTACACGGTGTGCGACAAGGCTGGCCCTTTGAAATAGAGTTACTACTCATTTTTGCCAGCTGAGTGGACTGGAGCTGCGTGAAATAAAGTGTCTTGTTCAAGAACACAACGTTTCGCCGGGGATTGAACTCACGACCTTACGATTGTGAGCCGAATGCCCTAACCACTAAGCATCTCTAATACCACAGTTAATTGTCATACTATCTAGCATCTGTCATACCACAGTTAATCAGCCTTTCTATGGTGCATTTTCAAAACAGAAAAAGAAACAGGTCCTCCGTCGGTTACAGTGATGAGTGCTCCAGTTGATCCGATCAACGGTACAGTCTGCTCGTAAAATTAACATGCAAGTGGCTCCGCACTACACAGTCACACAAACCCTTAGGGTAGTTCTGAAGAAGATTCAACATGACACACAATGTGACAAGTCTGGACCTTTGAAATACAGGTACTTCTGATTTTTACCAGCTGATTGTACTCGAGTAATGTGAAAGGAAAATCTTCCTCAACAGCACAATTCGCGATCAGGAATCGAACTCATGAGCTTATGATCCAAAGCCGAATACCTAAACTGCTGAGCCACGTCCCTTCAATTGTATAGATGGCTATTCTAATCTAATACTGCTTTTTGCTAATAAGATATTTCTATTCAGCTAGATGACTAATTACAATACCAGGTACTTCCTATATTAGTAGCAACATATTTTCTGGTAGTGTGCAGCTGGCAGACAGTACATGCTATTGACAAAGCTCAACCATGCAGAAATACACTTTTAGCATCCTCACTGCAGCTACTGGAAGATATTTGTCGACTACTGATATATATTGTTGTGCTTTTAAAGACATCATGTCCATAAGAGATGTTATCTTTGATCAGTGATTCTGACGAAATTAATTTATCTTCACACTCACACACAAGCATATAAACACATACCCAAACACATGTACATTCACGTATATATATTTAAGCGTGTCTACATATATGTCTGTGTACATATATATATATATATATATATATATATATATATATATATATA
>NC_068985.1:87373334-87374671 GCF_001194135.2 Octopus bimaculoides
TATATATATATATATATATATATATATCATCGTTTATATTGTTTCCTTGCATTAGGTCGTAAGTAGTGAATAGAATGTGTGACAGGAGAAAGGACATCCGACCTCTAAAACACTACTTCAAAATGTTTCATGCAACCTATGGTAGCATGGAGAACATGGATAAAACAGACATGAAAAGTGATAATGATGATGATGAGAAATACGCACAAATGCACTCTCACACACATACGCACATATTTACCAAATTGTGTTAGCGACTTTGCTATTTTTCAACCAACTTACACATGATTGCTGCAGTATACCTATCAAACAATTGATGTTTCCCTAATGTTTCTGATAGTCTGCTATATGTGTATATATGCACAGGTTAACACCCCCCCCCCCACACACACACACACAAATATGATACAATATAATACATACGCATTTATATGCGTATATATATATATATATATATATATATATATTATAAATTTTCTTTAGAAAAGCGAATATATATTCACATAAGTTCATGCCTACATATATACATGCACACATATAACGTATATATATATGTATGCATATCTATCTACCTATCTACCAATCTATCTATGTTATGTATATATGTGTGTGTATATTTGTGGTGTGTGTGTGTGTGTGTATATATATATATATATATATATATATGCATACATATATAAGTATATAAATGCATGTATACCTACATATATACAGATACAAACACACACAATCTGACACACAACACATGCACACATACTTATCTCCCACTTCCTTTGTGTTATTTACAGACCAGCGACAATACCGACCAACGCATAACAGTTCATGCTGAAATATACAATCAAGCCATTCTGAACTTCTCCATTGCTATGCACAAATATTTTACTTGTGTCAGTCCAACAGCTCTTACCCTCAAAACACTTATTTTTCTCCAACATTTTTTATCTATGCTATTTTCTTATATAATTTTTGTTGCTCAACATAACAGGATTCTACTCTTGAACGGACCTAACTTAGATATACATAGCAGAAATATCCACAATTGCTTATAGTTAGATCAGCAATGTCTGTATGTTTTATTTATAGCAACAGTTATATTTTTTTTTACCTTTTTTTATTTAATTATTTTTTTATTTTTTTGTCGAATTCGTTGGCCGTTTTACTTTTGAAGATTCTAGTATCTAATAAAAGAACGAAAGCAAAAACAAAAATGAAAAAAACAAATAAAAAGGAAATGAAGACCTCTGAAAGACTCTGCTATTATTTCCAATGTATATACACTTTTACTTCTATTTTCCTTATATATTTTTAACATTATGTGTGTATATATATATATATAT
>NC_068985.1:87375105-87378359 GCF_001194135.2 Octopus bimaculoides
TATATATATATATATATATGTATATACTTTCATATACACACACATTCATATACGTACACACACACACGCACATACATGATGCAACGACAAAAATCGAAGTCTTTTTCATCTTACCTTGAAAATAAACTAGAAAGAAGAAAAGTAAGAAATATAGAAATATACGAGTGGAAAAATATAAAAATAAAATATTACTAAATAAACACAACAAAAACAAAAATATCAAACAAAACAAACAAAAGAAGGAGAAAAAAAACATGCAGAAAAAATAATGAATATTTCAAGGAAATGGAGGGAAAACGAAAACTTGATACTTGAAAAATATTGATCTGTAAAAGAAGTGTTTGATAGGAGTTGACTTTTGGAATAGTGATTGAGAACAGTGTTGCAGCGATATCAGGACTGAAATCTAATATGAATGGTTGGCGGAGCTGCTTATATAAACCATCTGATCTGGAGAATGACAGTAATGTCGCTTTGGGCTTCAACATTGTTTCCAGCAAGGATGCCATTCACTAAACGGAGATCTGATTCTTGTTTAAATTCACTGACCAAAATGAAGGAATGAAAGAATGAACGAATCAATGCTGAATATTTGTGTGCATGTGCGGGTATGCGGAGATGTGTGTTTGTTGATGTATCTGGGTGTGTGCATGTATGTGTGTGAGTACGTGTGTGTGTGTGTGTGCGTGTGTGTGTGTGAGTACGTGTGTGTGTGTGTGTGTGTGTGTGTGCGCGTGTGTGTTGATGTGTGTACAGTTTTAAAGATTGAGAAGATGAAGCAATTTAAGTATTCAACCATAAATTTTCAGTGTGTGGAAGTAGTGATGATGATGATGACGATGACGGTAACGATGACGGCAATGATGATGATGATGATGATGATAAAGTGGAGGAGGAGTTTTGCTACTTGAAATGGTTACATGAATAATCTAAAATGGTAATAACAATAATGATGATGATGATGGTAATAATATTAATAATAATAATAATAATATTAATAATAATAATAATAATAACGATGGTCGGTCATGTTGATTTCAACGCGTGATTGTCTAAAGGAAAGGGATTACAGTAATAATAATAATAGCAACTATTAGAACAATAACAACAACAATAATGACAATAATAATTATCGTAACAATAATGATATTAATAACAAAAATAAGAAGAAGAATATTAGAAATAATATAATGACACCATCGAAATGAATAAAATGTATGATAAAGTATAGAATAATTAAATGAAGATATAATTCGAATGAACTAAAACATAGAGGTTTACTGGATTGATCAGATTAGGAGGAAACTCTACAATTGTTTCTGTTTCTTGTTTAAGAGTACAATCGATTTGTTTTGAGACTCTGCTTAACCAATAAATGCACTTAAACAGTTATTGCTTTCATAATTATAGGAGAGGGAATAAGTCGATTGAATCGACCCCAGTGTTTATCTGGTATTTATTTTATCGATCCCAAAAGGATGAAAATCAAAATCAACCTCGGCGGGATTTGCAATCAGAACGTAAAGACGGATGAAATGCTGCTAAGCATTATGCCAGGGAAAGTAAAAATTCGAAAAATAAGAGGTGTTATTTTAGTTCACTGGTAGTTAACAGTGGCACCATAGTACATCTCCAGCGTTAGAAGCTATGCAAAGACAATAAATAATATAATAAAAATAATAATAATCTTTTCTACTGGAAGCACAAGGCCTCAAATTTGGGAGAAGGGGGTAAACCGATTACATCGACTCCAGTGCGTAACTTGTACTTATCTTATCAACCCCGAAAGGATGAAAGACGAAGTCGACCCCAGCGGCGTTTGAACTCAGAATGTAAAGACAGACGAAATACCGCTAAGCATTTCGCCCGGCATTCTAACATCCTGCCAGCTCGGCACTTTAATGATGATAATAATAATAATAATAATAATAATAATAATCATAATAATAATAATAATCATAATAATAATAATAATAATGATAATAATAATAATAATAATAATAATAATAATAATAATAATAATAATAATAATAATAATAATAATAATAATAATAATAATCATGCTTGTCAGGTTTGCTAGTTTGAATTATGTTTGCGATGTTATCGTATTTTGAAAGTAAGCACTGTGTAATACATCGACAAGAAAACTAAACACGAAATAAAAATATTTCAAAATAAAAATAAAGAGTGAATTTCCCGAAAAATCAATCAAACTGCTTCTTATATTTCTGATATAATAATTTTTTTGTTTGTAAACATAAATATATACAACAGAATTTAGAATATTATTTTTTAAAAGAAATATATAAATTATTTGCTTTTGAGAATGTATATATTTTGTATTACACGGGAATATATGTCTTTGATTTGTGTAGGTGTTTGTGTGTGTGAGTTTTTGCTTTTGTGTAGGTGAGAATTGATGTACACAGATGTGTGTATGTGTGGAAGTCAAGGAAGGCTTTTATATATGGAATTATGAAATGTGATTTGTTTCCAAGGCTAAAACAATACTTAATAAACCTCACTGTGTATTAATACATTTATTTGTCAAATGTATGTATGTATGTACGTATGTATTTATATATATGTGTGTGTATGTATATGTGTGTGTGTTAGGGTGTGTGGTGTCTTGTGTGCATGTAATGCTTGTATATATGTATGCATGTATATATATATGCATTATAAAACGCACACGCACATACATTTATGTACATAGATATATCTATTAAGATATTTTAAACTCACTACTTAGTTAAAGGATTGCAACACTGTGCATTTCTACCTCTTTCTCTCTCTCTCAGTATTTATGTATGCATGTATGCAAATATATATAGAAATATATATACACATATAAGTATGTGTGTATATATATATATATATATATATATATATATATATATATATATATATCTTTATACATATATGTATGCATACAGATACATATGCATACATACATATACATAACATACATACACACACATATCTCTCACTCTCTCTCTATATATATACATATACAAACATATATATATGTATATACATAAATATATTAATTTCCTGTACACACACACACACACACACAAACACACATATATATACAAATTTCATTTATCCCTCGATGCCCTTATTTTGCTTAATGGTTAAACACGCATACACACACGCACATATATGTGTGTGCGTATACATATATAAAAATTAATTGTATTTTGTATATATACTTATACATATACTTATACATATACATATATATATATATA
>NC_068985.1:87379501-87386473 GCF_001194135.2 Octopus bimaculoides
CTTCGAAATTATATTTCCCATCATATAAACTACTTCGAAGATTATTTTAACAAGTTTTAAATGATTTCTTTTGTACATTATTTACATTATTCCCATTTGACGGATATTTGCCCTCATCTTGTTTGTTTTTATGCCGTAGTGGTTAAGAGCGCAGGCTACTAACCCCAAAATTCCGAGTTCGATTCCAGGCAGTGACCTGAATAATAATAATAATAATAATAATAATAATAATAATAATAATAACATCGAAAAATATCTTAGGAATGAGAACCAGGTTCGAAATTTCCCCAAGACACCAAATGAAGGATGGAGAGTAGATGAAGATGAGCACAAATATCCGTCAAACGTAAATAATGTAAATAATGCATATCATTCCTCATCTCTTAAATATAGAACTGGATTTCTTTTGTGTTGTAAACTATTTACTATTCCTGTGGTATCTAGCTCGATGCCCTTTTCTTGCTTAATGTTTAATCGAGCACTACACCCCTCCCCCATACACGAACACACATATATACATATATCTCGTGGCACTCCGTCGGTTACGACGACGAGGGTTCCAGTTGACCCAATCAACGGAACAGCCTGCTTGTGAATTTAACGTGCAAGTGGCTGAGCACTCCACAGACACGTGCACCCTTAACCTAGTTCTCGGGGAGATTCAGCGTGACACAGAGTGTGACAAGTCTGGCCCTTTGAAATACAGGTACAACAGAAACAGGAAGAAAGAGAGAAAGTTGTGGTGAAAGTGTACAGCATGGTTCACCACCACCCCCTGCTGGAGCCATGTGGAGCTTTAGGTGTTTTCGCTCAATTAACACTCACAACGCCCGGTCTAGGAATCGAAACCGCTAGCCCGCTTCCCTAACTACTGGTCCATTGCGCCTCCACATAAGTGTGTGTGTGTGTGTGTGTGTGTGTGTGAGTGTATACATATATAAATATATATTGTATTTCGTATAACAGATTCTTGATGTAAACGCATGTGTTGAAACATATCTCTCAAAAGGTCATTACGCCAATAATAAAGCTGGCATTAGTTTTATTCTATTCATTTATTATTCGCCAATTGGTTACAAAGCACACTCGAAGCCGTTCTGATGAATAGAGGATGCATTATTGAAGATACTGTGAAAAACCCCGGTGACAGTTATACTATGGCAAATAATCACAACAGATGTCATAAATGCAGTTTATTCGTTTGTAACCATGTACAGTAATGTTTCATGTTCATTTACAATCACCAAAATGACATAAGCTAAGATAAAAATAGTACAAAAAATTAAGCATTTTACAATGTAATATAATTTAGAAGACATTCAGGGAGTGAGATTTTCTTTTCCTTTTTCTTCATAGATTGTTCATAGTTCAGCAAATGAGAGGGAATGGAAAATGGCAAAGAAGAGACAAGCATTCTACATACAAATTACTTTGTAGGCAATTTCCAGGCAAATTCTACCTTATGAAAAACGTAGTAACGGTCAGAAATGTTGTGACTATCACAGCATTTACTCCAATCAAATTTTATGAACCGTTTTTGGTATCAAATTTCGGGCGTAGATATTTTATATCCGTTGCTATTCCATAGTTGTGTATACAGCAATATATTAGTAGAGATAATTTTTTCAGGCACCTAATTTTTGGGGTGTCGCTACCGGTTTGTATGGATATGCATTAGAATTAAAATGCAAGGGAGTTTGGACACGTAGATCTGTTGCCGCAGTTAACGTAACACAATAACCAATTCTATATCATATCCTAAATTATGACATGTGAGAAATTCGAATTTTAAATATAAAAGTAACTGTGAAGATACCCGAAATATACCTATTTTAATAATTCCCTATTCTTCTCATTATAAAGATCAGAAATATTTTTCTCATCACTGTATCTATGTATAGCACCATTCCATCCGTTTTTCTTCGTTCTATTTTTATTTTTGTTCTTGAATCATCAGAAATATATAAACCTTGGTAATTACACTACACTAAATTTAACATTTTATGAAGTGAGATAGTTTACGGGACATAAAAGGAAGGTGTTTTTTCCCTGTTTTTTCTTCATAGACCAGGCATAGTTCAACAGCTGAAAATGGAAAGAAAAAAGGCAGAGATAGGAGCATAGAGTGAGGAAATCAGCACGCAGATTAGTTATACTCAAGGAATTTCTACTTTTTCAAAATCACATACATGTAATGACTCTAAAAGTCTTGGCTACGAATAAGATTCCCATGTCGTTTATGGTGTCATCATTCCGGGCGCAGATGATATATTTCAGCTGCTTGCTATTCCGTCATCATTTATCCAGCTTTGTTTATTGACAGAGTCAATTTCTACGAACACTCAGCGCTTTGGGGTTCGTTGAATGTTTGTGTGAATATAAATCAAAATTCACACTCAGAGTCGTTTGATCATGTGAAGTCCAATAAGTAGTTAATTTTATGGAGATAATCACTTCTAGATAAAGCGTAAATCGAAGCTGAGTGAGAAGTTCGAATTTTAGAATTAAGACTTACAATGAAAATGCAGAGAATATATCAATTTAATGATTGTATTCTAATTAGAAATATTGGAAATATCTGTTAGACACCAGTAACAATGTACAACACCGTTTCATCCTTACAATGACATATACTTAAGAATTATATTAAATCAACATTTATAAAGTGAGATAGTTTAGGTGTCTTTCAACGTATGTTTTATCGTTCTCCTCTTTCTTCATCGATCGTTGATAGTTCACTAAGAGAAGGGAAGAGAGAGAGAGAGTGAGAGTAAGGAGGAAGGGAGTAAAGGTCTACATACAGTTTAATTACTTCCAGGGAATCCCAAACTTGTTAAAATGTGTAACTACATGTGTAACATGTAGTTACTATAACAATCCTGAGTACAAAAAAAATATTCTCACATCGTTTTTAGTGACATCATTCCTGGCCTAGATGTTATATTTCAGCCTCTAATCTGTAATTGCTTTGCTTTTATTTATGTCAGTAGAGACAATTTCTTCGGGCACGTAACAACTTGGATATCTCCATCAATTTTGTGGATATAAATTAGAATTCAGACAGAGAAGTTTGATCACGTGGGCCTATGACATCAGTCATTGTAAGTTATTGTAAGGACATCAGTTATTGTAATCTATTCCTAAATAACTACTCGATAGATCCTAAATCATGGCAGGGGAGAAATTTCATTCTCTATTTATAACATCAATAAAGAAAATGCACAGAATGTGACTTTTTCCTAATTCTCTATTTTTCTTCTAATTACGAAGAACCTGAATAATTTATAATTATTGACATCCATGTATCGCCTCTTTTCACCCTTATATGTAATCACCAGCATGACCTAAACATAGGCAGATATTTTACACTAAATGTTATCATTTACTGCAGCGAGATTGTCTACAAAGTATTCAACTAGTGAGCTGGTTTTTCTTTCTTATTTTCCTTCAGAGATCGTTTATAGTTCAGCAAGAGATAGAGAAGGGAAAAGAGAAGAGAGGAAAAGAAGAGATCTACTTACAGCTCAATTACTTCCAGGGAGTTTCTAAATGTTGTTTCTATAATAGTCTTGATTACTAACAAATTCCACAAGCCGCTTTTGGTCGGCCATCATTCCGGTCGTAGATAATATAATTTAGCTGCCATTCGGTAGATGATTATGCTTCTTTATATTAACAGAGACAATTTCTTCGAGAATATAAGCTACAGCCATTAGTTTGTGTAGATATAAATTAGAGACCATATCCAGAATTGTCTGAAGACATGGAATCATGGTAGCAAAAATTATAATGAAGACAAGTCCTAAATTAGAGTGTGAGAAGTTTCAATTTTAGATATAACAATAACAATGAAGATGCCCGGAATACCTCTATTTCATGATTATATATTTTTTCTTCTCATTACAAACTTCCTAAATATTTAAAAATCATTGTTAGTTATATATAGTGCAATTTCATCCTTAACTGGAATCACGAGCATGACGTAATCCAAATCAAACATTTTTCAACAAAATTCAACATTATACAAACCGAGAAATTTCGGATAATATTCTACGAATGCTTTTGTTCTTTTTTTTTTTAAATTTTAACTCATAGAGCTTCATAGTCAAGTAAGTGAGAGGACAGAGTTGGACGTAGGGATAGAAGATTTTTAGGAATTATTAATTAATTTTAGGGAATTCTAACTATTGAAATCTTCCTAGGCATGGCTACGTTGTACTGAGCCTGCTTCCCAGCCACATGGCTCCGGATTCAGTCACACTCCGTGGAAACTTGGGCTAGTATTTTCTGCTATAGCCTCAGACCGACCAAAGTCTTGTGAGTGGATTTAGTAGAGAGAAACTGAAAGAAGCCCGGCGTATATGTATACATATATATGTGTGTGAGTATGTGTGTGTCATTGTATCAGTGTTTTCTTCCACCACCCCTTGACAACTAATGTCGGCGTTTACGTCCCCGTAATTCAGCAGTTCGACAAAAGACGCCGATTGAATTAGAACTAGGCTTTAAAAACAAATGTACCCCAGGATAGCTGCAGTTTAATGGCCGAAACAAAGAAAAGATAGGTAGTTTTTCCTCCTTTTTCTTCATAGACCGGGCATCGTTCAACAACTGAAAATGGAAGGAAAAAGGGCAGAGATAGGGGCATAGCGTGCAAACAAATTTCACCAATCGTTTATTGAGTTTCATTCTTGGCGTCGATAATACATCCTCCATTATATTTTCAGAGCAAATTTCTGCGGATACAAAACCCCTGCGCCATCACCGTTAGTTTATGTGGATATAATGTGACTTCACAACCAGACTAGTTTGAACACGTGGAGCCCTTACTATATTTATTGTAAGGGAGACAATCGCTTCTAGATAAATCTTAAATCATGTATTTTAAATTCTAGATAAATTCTAAATCACATATTTCAAATTTCAGTGTAACGAAAAATATACAATGAATATGACTATTTAATAATTTTATGTAGTTTTTACTCATAGTCATTTGTAGCTATTTACAGCACCATTTCATCCTTATTAAGAATTATCAAAATGACATATCCCGAGGCAAATATATTTTAGTGAATTAATCATTATACAAAGTTTGATAGATCACAAGAGATTTAATGGATTCTATCTTGAATTTTGTATCTAAACCAAGATCGTTTATAGTTCAGTAACTGAGAGAGAAAGGAAAAGAGAAAACAAAGCAAAAACAGAAGCGTTCTAATTTCTACATTATGAAAAAAGTTTATAAAACTTGTAATAATCCTGACTATAAATAAATTTCACAAACTAATTTTGGTGCCCACATTCCGAGTTTAGGTAGCATATTCCAGCTGATATTCCATTGGTGTTTATACTTGTTCATCCTGATAGGGACAATTTCCTCGAACACGTATCGTCTTGGAAATCACCAGCGGTTCCTGTGGAAATAATTTAGAATTCACAGTCAGAGTAGTGAGCTCATGAAGTGTCGAAGATGTTGTCAGGAATATAATTACTTCTAGATAAATCTTCAATCATGGTGAGGTGAGATCTTCGAATTTTGAACTTAAATTCAGTGAAAATTCACAGAATGTACACAATAAATAATAGTTTATTCTTTTCTACTCATTACAAATTTCTTCTATATATATTTTAGTCATTGTAATTGGAAGACATGTAAAGCGCCATTTCATTCTTATCTGGAATCGTCAGTACGACATAACCCAACGCAAAAATATTCTAAAGTAAATTAGAAATTTTACAAGATATTCAAAGAATTCCTTTTTCCACTTTTTCATCGATCGTTCATAATTCAGAGAATTTGCGAAAAGGGGAAAGAAATGGAAGAGACAAGAGATCTATATACAGATTAATTACTTCCAGAATATTGCTAACTTGTGAAATCATTCCTAAATGTAGTTACTATAACAGACGCTTTTGTGTCATCATTCTGAATGTAGATAATATATTTAGCTGTTATTCTATACTTGATTATCCTTCATTATGTTTGCAAGGACAATTCCTTAGAACTTATAATGCCCTGTCTATCTCTATCCGTTAGACTGGATCTAAATTAGAATTCACAACCAGGGTATTAGACATGTGCAACTCAGGCAATCATACACACATACATACATTCATACATGCATGCATACGTACATACATACGTGCATGCATTAAAGTATGTCTGAGCTATGCAATCATCGAAAAGTGAACATTAAGTGACGATGAAGAATGATTGATAATGATATATACTGAGTATCTATCTATCTATCTATCTATCTATCTATCTATCTATCTATTTGTGTGTGTGTGTGTGTGTGTGTGTCTACGTACAAATACATAAACATATGCTAATATATATATACCCTTACTCTCTTTTACTCTTTTGTAACACCACGATGTGTTACAAAGAAAAGCAGAATTAACGAAGGAACTTCTACGTGGCAGCTCAGTATGCTAGAAATGGCAGTGAAATCTTTTCTCAAACAGATATAGTATATAAGTATATGCAGTTGAATGAGGTTCATAGGTGAATATACATGACTTGATGGTCACCACTGGAACGTTTATTGTAATAGTTATTCTTCAATATTCTTAGCGTGGATATCGTGTCGGACGAAAGGCTGATACCGGACGAAATGCTGGTAAGCCTTTCGTCCGTCTTTATGTTCTGAGTTCAAATTGCACCGAGGAAAACATTGCTTTTCATCCTTGAGCACAGAGATCGATGTAATTGACTCAGCTCTCTCTTCGAAAATGATGGCCTTGTGTCAAGATTTGAAACCAATATCGCTAGCATGAGTCTAACCAACAATAAAATGAACAACGGATTGTTAGAGAATCAAAGAGTTTTGGTGAAAAAAATGCGATGTCAACTATTTTCAAACCTTAGACTGATTTCTGCCTCTACTTTACTTTTATTCCATAAAAGTAGCTTTGTGTGTACATACGTGTCTATATACACAATCATATATATATATATATATATATATA
>NC_068985.1:87386975-87389220 GCF_001194135.2 Octopus bimaculoides
ATATATATATATATATATATATATATATATATATATATATATTAGGTTGAGCAAGAGGTAAGCAACGTTTTGAAACATGAAATTCATTACAAAATATTTCAACAATACGGAAATTCTATTCATCAAAGTAAGCACCATTGCAACCAACAGATTTTTACCAACGAGTTACAAGTTTGTTTATTCCGGTTAAATAAATATCTGGAGGTCTGGAGCTGATGAATTCTTTGAACACACTTTCAACATCGGTTTGATTTTTGAACTCCTTCTCTCGCAGAAAACCATCAACGTGCTTGAAAAAGTGATGTTCGGTAGAAGAAAAGTCTGAGGAATAAGCTGGGTGGGAAAGAACATCGTAGCTAAGTTCCCTCAACTTCTAGAACGTCATTAGTAAAATGTCTATTCGAGAATTTTCAAGAAGAATGATTGGTCCTCTTCTGTTGAGCAGTCTGAGACAGAAGAGTAGCAGGTTTCCGTTCATTTTAGCAATTTTATGACAATGTCTCTGCAGTAATGGTTTTTACATATTTTAGGAAGTTATAGTGGAGGAGTCCAGCAGTACACCACCAAACAATCACCAGAACCTTCCTTTTGAAGAGTTTGGGTTTAAGGAAGGTTTTCGGTGCTTCATTTTGGTTCAACCACTGCGAAAAACGTTTTTTATTATTGTATAGAATCCACTTTTCATCGCAAGTTACAATACGGTCGAGAAAGGGATCGGTCTTGGTACGGAAAAGAAGCGACGAGCAAATTTCAGATCTGTGCATTTTCTGATTTTCATTCAAATAATGTGGTACTCATTTGTCAAGCTTTTTGATTTTCCGATTGCATGCAAATGATTGCAGGCAGTTTTTGTTTTGGCTAACTTGAAGTTCTTTTGCCAGTTCTCGAGTGGTTTCATGTGGATCTTTCTCAATGACAGTCTTTAATTGGTCGTCATCAATAATAGATGGGCGTCCATTACACTTCGAACTGCTCAGTCACTGGTCATTTCCTCATTAAGCGTTTCACTTGATATCATGAGCAGATCCAGTTGCTTTACGTCCTATTTTTGATGCAGTCAAGCTAAGAAAGAAAGAAAGATTGGAAAGACAGCTCTGAATTGTGGCACTCCGTGGGTTACAACGACGAGGGTTCCAGTTGATCCGATCAACGGAACAGCCTGCTCGTGAAATTAACGTGCAAGTGGCTGAGCAGTCTACAGACATGTGTACCCTTAACGTAGTTCTCGGGGAGATTCAGCGTGACAAAGAGTGTGAGAAGTCTGGCCCTTTGAAATACAGGTACAACAGAAACAGTAAGAAGGAGTGAGAGAAAGTTGTGGTGGAAGAGCTTTAAGAGTTTTCGTTCAATAAACACTCACAACGCCAAGTCTGGGAATCGAAACCGCGATCATATGTCCGCGAGTTCGCTGCCCTAACCACTGGGCCATCGCGCCTCCACACTGCTCTAAATACAGCAAAAGGGAAAGAAGAGAAATTTATAGAAATAAAACGTAATAACTTTAAAAACTCAATAAACAATGAAAAATTAATCAATCTGAGAAATAGATAGAAAGATAAAGAGAAGCTTTATTAGACAATGTTCTAACACCAATGCGAAGAAACAAACGTTGCTATTAAGATTAAAGCCCGTTCATTCCAGCTTCTTGTACTAAAAATATCTCTTTTGTATTAATTCTGTGAAACCTATCGAATTTCCACATATATACCCAGTAAAAAGAGTGCTCTTGCTGTATGATAGCATATGGCTGTCGATGACTCTGAAGGAGCTTGGCAAAGCACATTATAAGGTTATTACCCAGATAATATTAAATATGTATAAATAAAATAAAAAAATATATATGTGTGTATATATATGTATACATACATACATACATATATATATATATATACAAGAATAAGGGCAGAGAATCGTCAATTAATAATAGAATTAATAATTAACAATTTTGCCAAGTAGTTCAGTATGAAAAAAAACCTTTATCGGTAAAACTATTTATCATTATAAATATACAGGGATTAGCAATTGAGTTGCTTCTCCAACATACTGAAAATTTAGAAATAGCAGTCAAAGAACTACCGATTCCAAACTACAAATTTTTCTCTAAAGTGGATGGCGATATTTATGGCACACATAGAACAAAAAAAAACGGAGGGAAAAGCGTAAACAAACCAAGCCTTTAGTTAATTGGATACGAATCGTTTCATGGTTAAGTGAATGGAAATTTCACTATTCCAATCTTCAGCCC
>NC_068985.1:87390203-87394111 GCF_001194135.2 Octopus bimaculoides
TATATACATACATACTTGCATATATATATATATATATATATATATATACACATCTATCCATGTATGTATGTTTGTATGTATAAACACACGCACATATATACATATATATATATATATATATATATATATGCAAAAGACAGGATGGTCTTCCTTGGAACATCTTTGATCATAGAACCGTCTGTTTGCTGAGGGCTGACTTGGGGCTAAAGAACGACAACATTACCGACAACAACCGCAGCAGCAACAACAACTCCAATTTCTCGTCTCCATGCAATAGCAGATGAAAGACTAAATTCACAGCAAAAATAACAATAAAAATAAAGAATAATGTGAAATTGAACCAAATAAAAAGAAATTTCAATCGTTCTTATGGAAATCATGGAATATTTGAATACGATGTCAGCCTTGAAGCAGGCATTAACATCAGTGAGAATCACAGAAATATTGATTTTGGTCTTCTCTCCTTTTCTTTGTCACTGTAGCATCAAACTGCAAATTGATCACAGCACATACCTGATTCTTATTTTATCGATCTCAAAAGCATGGTAAGTAAAGTCAACCATGGAAAAATTTGAACTGTGAATGTAGACGAATGAAACTGAATATGGGAGGGGGGTGGAGATAGGTGGGGGTGGAGAGTGGTGGGGTAGAAGGTTATTCCAGTGCTCAATAGCAGCAGCAGCAGCGTGTATTTTTCTTGCCTGCTGTATCACTAAAACTACCAACATCACCGTCACTGCCGCCGCCGCCGTCACCACTGTCACTGCTGTCCCCATCGCCACCACCACCACCACCACCACCACCACCACAGCCGGTGTCATTGATGTCATAATAATAGAACTGTTTTAAGCACTAATACCAACTGCTCTTTACTTCTGCACTATTAATCAACATTACACTACATTACTTTAAGCGCCACTGCGTCACTGTGCCATAAACCACTGGAGTGAAACTAATGAAACACTCCTTCACTCAAGTGTTAAAGTTTCACTCAAATTCAAATATGAATAAACTCACTGAGATAATCCAAACCCTTCTTAATATAAATGTTTAGCTTAGATACTAATTTAATAATTGTTACATCATCATCATCATCTTCAACAACATTCTTCTCTTCATCATCATCTCAATTGTTCTCATCCTCATCTACAACTACTCCCACTACTACTGCTGCTGCTGCTGCAACTACTACTACTACTACTACTACTACTACTACTACTACTACTACTACTAAAGAGCAATAGAAACATAGTATGCCATCACTGTATTTATCTTAAAGCTGCCAATATGGGTGTTTGATTATGGTTGTCTCTTAATGTACTAAAACCAGCAGACAAATATCCCTTAACAATCTGAATGGCATCAGAAAGAAGTTTAGTTCCATGAGTATTATCTCTAAGAGAGACACCAATGGTGAAATGCCCATTAATGGATACAACAATTATGAGAAGTCAGGAAAATGTTTTGATATTCTTACCTCCTGGCTGATGCCAAATGCCACCTGATTGGCACCTGTACTGGTGGCACGTACAAAGCACCATTCGAACATGGTCGGTGCCAGTGCTGCCTGACTGGTCCTGTGCCAGTGGCATGTAAAAAGCACCATTCAAGTGTGCTTGATGCCAGTACTACCTGACTGGCTCCCTTGCCAGTGGCACGTAAAAAGGCACCATCCGAGCATGGTCGATGCCGGTACTGCCTGACTAGCCCTTGTACCAGTGGCATTCAAAAAGCACCCTCTACATTCTTGGAGTGGTTGGCATTAAGAAGGGCATCCAGCTGTAGAAACTTTGCCAAATCAGATTGGAGCCTGGTGCAGCCTTCTGGCTCACTAGCCTTCACTCAAACCGTCTTACCCATGCCAGCATAGAAAGCGGACGATAAATGACGACGACGATGAAGATGATAATGTTGACCACCAAGTAGAATTACTAAAATCAGAAGATTTTTATATCACTCTTCTACAAAACAGGTAAAATATTGTTGTCTTTGTGAATTATTTTGAAATTTCAGATGGAGAAAATCGTATTGATTGTTTGGTTAGTAGAATAACAGGTTTAGAATTGAATTAACCATAATTGAGGATATTAGTAAAATCTCGGTGATACTTAGTAGAAATTCATTTAAATGGAAGAATGAAAGTTCTGTGGCATTTATAATGAAATAATTAAAGAACTATAACAAAATAACATAGACAACAAAACACTTTCAGTAGCATTATTTGTATGAGGAAGGAGAATGAAATAAGCTTACAAAAATACAAAAAAAAAAACCCACAACATATAAATGAAATTAGCAAAGAAAAAATAAAAAAGAAATGAAGAAGAAAAATAATAAGCATAACTGTGAAAAAAGTAAAATTAATTTGATTATTGCTTGTTTCTTTTGTGCAATTCTTTATGGCAGGTGGTGTTTTCATTTTGCAGAGAGAAGACCTGTTCATAATTGTTATGGATTTTCATCAAGAACTTTTTAGATTTTTCCAGGTCAAATCACATCAGAAGATTTCATTGGAAAGCTCTATCTTAACGATATTCGCAACATTGTTGTTGTTGTTGTTGTTGTTCTTTGTTCCTGTGTTTGCTTCTTCTTCGTTGTTTATTAATTTAATGTTATCTAACTGATTGAATTATTCAAAGATGATTCTGTAAAAGTCGTAATAAAATAAACTTTCAAAAACTATGCTCTACTGGAATTGGTTTAATTCCCCAAAGGCATTGCATTTTCAATATATATATGTATGTATATATATAAATTATATATATATGTATACATATATATATACATATAAAATACATATATATATATATATATATATATATATATATATATATATATATATATATATATATATATATATATATATATATACGCACATACATGCATGCATAGATAAAGAGATAGATGGATAGACATAAATATTCATATGTATGTATGATATTTTCTTGCCTTGCCATCAAATGACTGGCATGGAGAGAAACAATACTGAAAGGGAAAAATGAAACAAGAATATTTTTTTGGTAAACATGGAACTAGAAAACAGAGAGAGGAAAGATAAGTGAGAAGGCATAGAATATGAAAATTAAAAATAATAATAATAATAATAATAATAATAATAATAATAATAATAATAATAATAATAATGAGAAAAAAATAATGATAATGATGATGATGATGGTGATGATGATGATGATGATGATGATGATGATGATGATGATGATGATGATGGTCATGATGATGATGATGACTTTTATTAGTAGCCCCTTATTAGGAAAGCAGAGTTGAAATCAAATTTGTGAAATAACTGTAAAATTGCCTGTGTTATTAACCTATGACCCTCTTTTATTTCTACTGAAATGAAATGAAAATTAAGAAATGGTAAAAAGCATAAAAAGCAAAAAATGAATTTCTATCTTCTGCTAAATATGTATTTTATTGAGAAAAAAAAAAAATTAAATGAGGAAAATCCCAAATAAGAACCAGGGCTTGGATTCCTATTGAAACTAAAATTTATTCTTGACCTTGTTTTGGTAGAGACCTCTTTTGGCATTGCATTTAATTTATTCCCAGTTTCCACTACCTTATACAGTTATTACCTGGATGCGTCGTACAAAACAACAGCATTGACAATGAGATGAAATTTCAATTAAGTAAGAATAAAAACGACTTCTTACAAATAGTTTCTCTTATAAAATGTTAACCGTTTTATCACTTCGTTTCTATGTTGTTTCGGGTACTTTTCTATATGATCAATGTTTTTGAAGGGTTTTGCAATATATCTATAACATTAAACACATACACACACACCCACACACACTCAACACATTATGTGTGTATATATGTTTTTATACCCCTCACCACATATATATATATATATATGTGTATATATATGTATATGTATATATATA